>NC_084625.1:51156346-51241346 GCF_033978795.1 Nerophis ophidion | reverse complement strand
TACATCCATACGTGTGTGTAGATATATGTATGTACATACATTTATACAAATGTATAAAAGTATGTACATACATACAAACACATATTGCGGCTGGATGGACTGAGTGTGTGTCAGAACATGCTTTGACCCTGCTCAAGATGGTGGCCAGGAGGCGGAGAATGCAGCTGAACAGATAGACCCAGGCTTGATGGAAGCAAAAGAATGAGTATAAGAACCAGATGAACGAGAATGACTGAGAACAAGCCCAACACAGCGACGACAACGCGGCAGACTGCAGGAGAGGAGCAGCTGGGAAGACATCGGAAGGAAAGACAAGTCTTTGTTGAAAATAAACACTAGTTAAACATGCTCAGTAAGATGTGTTTCCTTGATGGTACATGTAACTATCACTATTATGGCAGGAAGTCTTTACAACATATGTATATACAAACATATGTATAAATATACATATTTTTGTATGAATGTAAATACATATGTTCATATTTGTGTGTACGTATGTATGTACATATGTATGTACGTACGTACATATTGTATGTGGATACATATGAATGTATGTACATACATACTAATGTATGTATATACATACATATGAATGTACATACATATGAATGTATGTGTGTACATACATATGAATGTATGTACGTACATTCATATGTATGTATGTACATACATTCATATGTATGTACATACATACATTCATATGAATGTATGTACATACATATGAATGAATGTATGTATATACCTATGTATGTACATACATATGTACACGTATGTACATACATATATATGTTTATATATACATATGTATGTACATATGTATGTATGTACATACATATGTATGTATGAATGTATGTATGTGCATACATATGAATGTATGTACATACATATATATGTTTATATATACATATGTATGTACATATGTATGTATGTACATACATATGAATGTATGTATGTGCATACATATGAATGTATGTACATACATATGAATGTATGTACATACATATTAATGCATGTATGTACATACATATGAATGTACATACATATGAATGTATGTGTACATACATATGAATGTATGTACATACATATGAATGAATGTATGTATATACATATATATGTTTATATATACATATGTATGTACATATGTATGTATGTACATACATATATATGTATGAATGTATGTATGTGCATACATATGAATGTATGTACATACATATTAATATATGAATGTACATACATATGAATGTATGTGTGTACATACATATGAATGTATGTACATACATATTAATGCATGTATGTACATACATATGAATGTACATACATATGAATGTATGTGTACATACATATGAATGTATGTACATACATATGAATGAATGTATGTATATACATATATATGTTTATATATACATATGTATGTACATATGTATGTATGTACATACATATATATGTATGAATGTATGTATGTGCATACATATGAATGTATGTACATACATATTAATATATGAATGTACATACATATGAATGTATGTGTGTACATACATATGAATGTATGTACATACATATTAATGCATGTATGTACATACATACGAATGTATGTACATACATATGAATGTATGTACATACATATGAATGTATGTATGTGCATACATATGAATGTATGTATGTACATACATATGAATGTACATACATATGAATGTATGTGTGTACATACATATGAATGTATGTACATACATATGTATGAATGTATGTATGTACATACATATGAATGTATGTACATACATATGAATGAATGTATGTATATACCTATGTATGTACATACATATGTACATGTATGTACATACATATATATGTTTATATATACATATGTATGTACATATGTATGTATGTACATACATATGTATGTATGAATGTATGTATGTACATACATATGAATAGATGTATGTACATACATACGAATGTATGTACATACATATGAATGTATGTACATACATATGAATGAATGTATGTACATACATATGAATGAATGTATGTACATACATATGAATGAATGTATGTATATACCTATGTATGTATATACATATGAATGAATGTATGTACATACCAATGTATGTACATACATATGTACACGTATGTACATACATATATATGTTTATATATACATATGTATGTACATATGTATGTATGTACATACATATGTATGTATGTATGAATGTATGTATGTATGTACATACATATTAATATATGAATGTACATACATATGAATGTATGTGTGTACATACATATGAATGTATGTACATACATATTAATGCATGTATGTACATACATACGTATGTATGTATGCACATACATACGAATGTATGTACATACATATGAATGTATGTACATACATATGAATGTATGTATGTGCATACATATGAATGTATGTATGTACATACATATGAATGTACATACATATGAATGTATGTGTGTACATACATATGAATGTATGTACATACATATGTATGAATGTATGTATGTACATACATATGAATGTATGTACATACATATGAATGAATGTATGTATATACCTATGTATGTACATACATATGTACATGTATGTACATACATATATATGTTTATATATACATATGTATGTACATATGTATGTATGTACATACATATGTATGTATGAATGTATGTATGTACATACATATGAATAGATGTATGTACATACATACGAATGTATGTACATACATATGAATGTATGTACATACATATGAATGAATGTATGTACATACATATGAATGAATGTATGTACATACATATGAATGAATGTATGTATATACCTATGTATGTATATACATATGAATGAATGTATGTACATACCAATGTATGTACATACATATGTACACGTATGTACATACATATATATGTTTATATATACATATGTATGTACATATGTATGTATGTACATACATATGTATGTATGTATGAATGTATGTATGTATGTACATACATATTAATATATGAATGTACATACATATGAATGTATGTGTGTACATACATATGAATGTATGTACATACATATTAATGCATGTATGTACATACATACGTATGTATGTATGCACATACATACGAATGTATGTACATACATATGAATGTATGTACATACATATGAATGTATGTATGTGCATACATATGAATGTATGTATGTACATACATATGAATGTACATACATATGAATGTATGTGTGTACATACATATGAATGTATGTACATACATATGTATGAATGTATGTATGTACATACATATGAATGTATGTACATACATATGAATGAATGTATGTATATACCTATGTATGTACATACATATGTACATGTATGTACATACATATATATGTTTATATATACATATGTATGTACATATGTATGTATGTACATACATATGTATGTATGAATGTATGTATGTACATACATATGAATAGATGTATGTACATACATACGAATGTATGTACATACATATGAATGTATGTACATACATATGAATGAATGTATGTACATACATATGAATGAATGTATGTACATACATATGAATGAATGTATGTATATACCTATGTATGTATATACATATGAATGAATGTATGTACATACCAATGTATGTACATACATATGTACACGTATGTACATACATATATATGTTTATATATACATATGTATGTACATATGTATGTATGTACATACATATGTATGTATGTATGTATGTATGTACATACATATTAATATATGAATGTACATACATATGAATGTATGTGTGTACATACATATGAATGTATGTACATACATATTAATGCATGTATGTACATACATACGTATGTATGTATGCACATACATACGAATGTATGTACATACATATGAATGTATGTACATACATATGAATGTATGTATGTGCATACATATGAATGTATGTATGTACATACATATGAATGTACATACATATGAATGTATGTGTGTACATACATATGAATGTATGTATGTACATACATATGAATGTATGTACATACATATGAATGAATGTATGTATATACCTATGTATGTACATACATATGTACATGTATGTACATACATATATATGTTTATATATACATATGTATGTACATATGTATGTATGTACATACATATGTATGTATGAATGTATGTATGTACATACATATGAATGTATGTACATACATATGAATGTATGTACATACATATGAATGTATGTACATACATATGAATGAATGTATGTACATACATATGAATGAATGTATGTATATACCTATGTATGTATATACATATGAATGAATGTATGTACATACCAATGTATGTACATACATGTGTACACGTATGTACATACATATATATGTTTATATATACCTATGTATGTATGTATGTACATACATATGTATGTATGTACATACATATGAATGTATGTATGTACATATGTATGTATGTATGTACATACATATGTATGTACATATGTATGTATGTATGTACATACATATGTATGTACATATGTATGTATGTATGTATGTACATACATATGTATGTACATATGTATGTATGTACATACATATGAATGTATGTGTGTACATACATATGAATGTATGTACATACATATGAATGTATGTACATACATATGAATGTATGTATGTACATACATACGAATGTATGTATGCACATACATACGAATGTATGTATGTACATACATACGTATGTATGTATGTACATACATTCATATGTATGTACATACATTCATATGTATGTACATACATTCATATGTATGTACACACATACATTCATATGTATGTACATACATACATATGTACATACATATGTATGTACATACATACATACATATGTACATACATATGTATGTACATACATACATATGTACATACATACATACATATGTACATACATACATATGTACACGTATGTACATACATATATATGTTTATATATACACATGTATGTACATATGTATGTATGTACATACATATGTATGTACATATATATGTATGTACATGCATATGAATGTATGTATGTATGAATGTATGTATGTACATACATATGAATGTATGTATGTACATACATATGAATGTATGTATGTACATACATATGAATGTATGTACATACATATGAATGAATGTATGTACATACATATGAATGAATGTATGTATATACCTATGTATGTATATACATATGAATGAATGTATGTACATACCAATGTATGTACATACATATGTACACGTATGTACATACATATGTATGTACATATGTATGTATGTACATACATATGAATGTATGTGTGTACATACATATGAATGTATGTACATACATATGAATGTATGTACATACATATGAATGTATGTATGTACATACATATGAATGTATGTATGCACATACATACGAATGTATGTGTGTACATACATACGTATGTATGTATGTACATACATATGAATGTATGTATGTGCATACATATGAATGTATGTATGTGCATACATATGAATGTATGTATGTACATACATATGAATGTACATACATATGAATGTATGTATGTGTGTACATACATATGAATGTATGTATGTACATACATATGAATGTATGTACATACATATGTACACGTATGTACATACATATATATGTTTATATATACATATGTATGTACATATGTATGTATGCACATACATATGTATGTACATATGTATGTATGTACATACATATGTATGTACATATATATGTATGTACATACATATGAATGTATGTATGTATGAATTTATGTATGTGCATACATATGAACGTATGTATGTACATACATATGAATGTATGTATGTACATACATATGAATGTATGTATGTGTGTATATACCTATGTATGTACATACATATGAATGAATGTATGTACATACCTATGTATGTACATATGAATGTATGTATGTACGTACATATGAATGTATGTATGTACATACATATGAATGTATGTATTTACATACATATGAATGTATGTACATACATATGAATGAATGTATGTACATACATATGAATGAATGTATGTACATACATATGAATGAATGTATGTATATACCTATGTATGTATATACATATGAATGAATGTATGTACATACCAATGTATGTACATACATATGTACACGTATGTACATACATATATATGTTTATATATATACATATGTATGTATGTATGTATATACATATGTATGTATGTATGTACATACATATGAATGTATGTATGTACATATGTATGTATGTACATACATATGTATGTACATACATATGTATGTACATATGTATGTATGTACATACATATGAATGTATGTGTGTACATACATATGAATGTATGTACATACATATGAATGTATGTATGTACATACATATGAATGTATGTATGCACATACATACGAATGTATGTATGTACATACATACGTATGTATGTATGTACATACATATGTATGTATGTACATACATACGTATGTATGTATGTATGTACATACATATGAATGTATGTATGTGCATACATATGAATGTATGTACATACATATGAATGTATGTGTGTACATACATATGAATGTATGTACATACATATGAATGAATGTATGTATATACCTATGTATGTACATACATATGAATGAATGTATGTACATACCAATGTATGTACATACATATGTACACGTATGCACATACATATTTATGTTTATATATACATATGTATGTACATATGTATGTATGTACATACATATGTATGTACATATATATGTATGTACATACATATGAATGTATGTATGTATGAATGTATGTACATACATATGAATGTATGTATGTACATACATATGAATGTATGTATGTACATACATATGAATGTATGTATGTGTGTATATACCTATGTATGTACATACATATGAATGAATGTATGTACATACCTATGTATGTACATATGAATGTATGTATGTACGTACATATGAATGTATGTATGTACATACATATGAATGTATGTATTTACATACATATGAATGTATGTACATACATATGAATGAATGTATGTACATACATATGAATGAATGTATGTACATACATATGAATGAATGTATGTATATACCTATGTATGTATATACATATGAATGAATGTATGTACATACCAATGTATGTACATACATATGTATACGTATGTACATACATATATATGTTTATATATATAGATATGTATGTATGTATGTATGTACATACATATGAATGTATGTATGTACATATGTACATACATATGTATGTACATACATATGTATGTACATATGTATGTACATACATATGAATGTATGTGTGTACATACATATGAATGTATGTACATACATACGAATGTATGTATGCACATACATACGAATGTATGTATGCACATACATACGAATGTATGTATGTACATACATACGTATGTATGTATGTATGTATGTACATACATATGAATGTATGTATGTGCATACATATGAATGTATGTATGTACATACATATGAATGTACATACATATGAATGTATGTGTGTACATACATATGAATGTATGTATGTACATACATATGAATGTATGTACATACATATGAATGAATGTATGTATATACCTATGTATGTACATACATATGAATGAATGTATGTACATACCAATGTATATACATACATATGTACACGTATGTACATACATATTTATGTTTATATATACATATGTATGTACATATGTATGTATGTACATACATATGTATGTACATACATATGAATGTATGTATGTATGAATGTATGTATGTACATACATATGAATGTATGTATGTACATACATATGAATGTATGTATGTACATACATATGAATGTATGTATGTACATACATATGAATGTATGTATGTACATACATATGAATGTATGTATGTATATACCTATGTATGTACATACCTATGTATGTACATATGAATGTATGTATGTACATACATATGAATGTATGTATGTACGTACATATGAATGTATGTATTTACATACATATGAATGTATGTATTTACATACATATGAATGTATGTACATACATATGAATGAATGTATGTACATACATATGAATGAATGTATGTACATACCAATGTATGTACATACATATGTACACGTATGTACATACATATATATGTTTATATATATACATATGTATGTATGTACATACATATGAATGTATGTATGTACATATGTATGTATGTACATACATATGTATGTACATATGTATGTATGTATGTACATACATATGAATGTATGTATGTACATACATATGAATGTATGTATGTACATACATATGAATGTATGTATGTACATACATATGAATGTATGTGTGTACATACATATGAATGCATGTGTGTACATACATATGAATGCATGTGTGTACATACATATGAATGCATGTGTGTACATACATATGAATGTATGTGTGTACATACATATGAATGTATGTGTGTACATACATATGAATGCATGTGTGTACATACATATGAATGTATGTGTGTACATACATATGAATGTATGTGTGTACATACATATGAATGTATGTGTGTACATACATATGAATGTATGTGTGTACATACATATGAATGTATGTATGTACATACATATGAATGTATGTATGTACATACATATGAATGTATGTATGTACATACATATGAATGATGTATGTACATACATATGAATGATGTATGTACATACATATGAATGTATGTATGTACATACATATGAATGTATGTATGTACATACATATGAATGTATGTATGTACATACATATGAATGTATGTATGTACATACATATGAATGTATTCACGTACATACAAATGAATGTATTCACATACATATGAATGTATTTACATACATATGAATGTATTTACACACATGAATGTATTTACACACATGAATGTATGTACATACATATGAATGAATGTATGTACATACCTATGTATGTACATACATATGAATGAATGTATGTACATACCTATGTATGTACATACATATGTACACGTATGTACATACATATATATGTTTATATATATACATATGAATGTATGTATGTACATACATATGTACGTACATACACATGAATGTATGTATGTACATACACATGAATGTATGTACGTACATACACATGAATGTATGTACGTACATACACATGAATGTATGTACGTACATACATATGTACGTACATACATATGAATGTATGTACGTACATACATATGAATGTATTTACATACATATGAATGTATGTACATACATATGAATGAATGTATGTACATACATATGTACATGTATGTACATATATGTTTATTTATATACATATATATACGTATGTATGTACATATGTATGTACATACATATGAATGTATGTATGTACATACATATGAATGTATGTATGTACATACATATGAATGTATGTATGTACATACATATGAATGTATGTATGTACATACATATGAATGTATGTATGTACACGCATATGAATGTATATATGTACATACATATGAATGTATGTATGTACACACATATGAATGTATGTATGTACATACATATGAATGTACGTATGTACATACATACATTCATATGAATGTATGTACATATGAATGTATGTATGTACATACATATGAATGTATGTACATACCCATGTATGTACATACATATGTACATGTATGTACATATATATGTTTATATATATACACATATATATATATACATATGTATGTACATACGTATGAATGTATGTCAATCAATGTTTATTTATATAGCCCCAAATCACAAATGTCTCAAAGGACTGCACAAATCATTACGACTACAACATCCTCGGAAGAACCCACAATTAGTGGGTTAGTAGTACATACATACATTAGTATGTATGTACATACATACGAATGTATGCATGTACATACATACGAATGTATGCATGTACATTCCTACAAATGTATGTATGTACATACATACGAATGTATGTATGTACATACATATGAATGTATGTAAGTATATATGAATGTATGTACATACATATGAATGTATGTACATACATATGAATGTATGCACATATATATGAATGTATGTACATACATATGAATGTATTTATGTACATATGAATGTATGTACGTACATACACATGAATGTATGTACGTACATACATATGTACGTACATACATATGAATGTATGTACGTACATACATATGAATGTATTTACATACATATGAATGTATGTACATACATATGAATGAATGTATGTACATACATATGTACATGTATGTACATATATGTTTATTTATATACATATATATACGTATGTATGTACATATGTATGTACATACATATGAATGTATGTATGTACATACATATGAATGTATGTATGTACATACATATGAATGTATGTATGTACATACATATGAATGTATGTATGTACATACATATGAATGTATGTATGTACATACATATGAATGTATGTATGTACATACATATGAATGTATGTATGTACACGCATATGAATGTATATATGTACATACATATGAATGTATGTATGTACACACATATGAATGTATGTATGTACATACATATGAATGTACGTATGTACATATGAATGTATGTATGTACATACATATGAATGTATGTACATACCCATGTATGTACATACATATGTACATGTATGTACATATATATGTTTATATATATACACATATATATATATATACATATGTATGTACATACGTATGAATGTATGTCAATCAATGTTTATTTATATAGCCCCAAATCACAAATGTCTCAAAGGACTGCACAAATCATTACGACTACAACATCCTCGGAAGAACCCACAATTAGTGGGTTAGTAGTACATACATACATTAGTATGTATGTACATACATACGAATGTATGCATGTACATACATACGAATGTATGCATGTACATTCCTACAAATGTATGTATGTACATACATACGAATGTATGTATGTACATACATATGAATGTATGTAAGTATATATGAATGTATGTACATACATATGAATGTATGTACATACATATGAATGTATGCACATATATATGAATGTATGTACATACATATGAATGTATTTATGTACATATGAATGTATGTACGTACATACACATGAATGTATGTACGTACATACACATGAATGTATGTACGTACATACATATGTACGTACATACATATGAATGTATGTACGTACATACATATGAATGTATTTACATACATATGAATGTATGTACATACATATGAATGAATGTATGTACATACATATGTACATGTATGTACATATATGTTTATTTATATACATATATATACGTATGTATGTACATATGTATGTACATACATATGAATGTATGTATGTACATACATATGAATGTATGTATGTACATACATATGAATGTATGTATGTACATACATATGAATGTATGTATGTACATACATATGAATGTATGTATGTACATACATATGAATGTATGTATGTACATACATATGAATGTATGTATGTACACACATATGAATGTATGTATGTACACACATATGAATGTATGTATGTACATACATATGAATGTACGTATGTACATACATACATTCATATGAATGTATGTACATATGAATGTATGTATGTACATACATATGTACATGTATGTACATATATATGTTTATATATATACACATATATATATATATACATATGTATGTACATACGTATGAATGTATGTCAATCAATCAATCAATCAATGTTTATTTATATAGCCCCAAATCACAAATGTCTCAATGGACTGCACAAATCATTACGACTACAACATCCTCGGAAGAACCCACAATTAGTGGGTTAGTAGTACATACATACATTAGTATGTATGTACATACATACGAATGTATGCATGTACATACATACGAATGTATGCATGTACATTCCTACAAATGTATGTATGTACATACATACGAATGTATGTATGTACATACATATGAATGTATGTAAGTATATATGAATGTATGTACATACATATGAATGTATGTACATACATATGAATGTATGCACATATATATGAATGTATGTACATACATATGAATGTATTTATGTACATATGAATGTATGTACATACATATGAATGTATGTACATACATATGAATGTATTTATGTACATACATATGAATGTATGTATGTACATACATACATACATATGAATGAATGTATGTACATACATACTAATGTATGTATATACATACATACGAATGTATGTATGTACGTATGAATGTATGTATGTACATGCATACTAATGTATGTACATACAAATGTATGTATGTTCATACATACTAATGTATGTACATACAAATGTATGTATGTTCATACATACTAATG
Organism: Nerophis ophidion; assembly: GCF_033978795.1. Classification (NCBI taxonomy): domain Eukaryota; kingdom Metazoa; phylum Chordata; class Actinopteri; order Syngnathiformes; family Syngnathidae; genus Nerophis; species Nerophis ophidion. Next base: position 51,228,946 of record NC_084625.1, on the reverse strand, counting down.
TATGTACATACAAATGTATGTATGTTCATACATACGAATGTATGTACATACATACGAATGTATGTATGTACATACATATGAATGTATGTATGTACATACATATGAATGTATGTATGTACATACATATGAATGTATGTACATACATATGAATGTATGTACATACATATGAATGTATGTACATACATATGTATGTACATACATACATATGAATGTGTGTACATACATATGAATGTATGTACATACATATGAATGTATGTACATACATATGAATGTGTGTACATACATATGAATGTGTGTACATACATATGAATGTGTGTACATACATATGAATGTATGTATGTACATACATACATATGAATGTATGCATGTATGTACATACATATGAATGTATATACATACATATGAATGTATGTACATACATATGAATGTATGTACATACATATGACTGTATGTATGTACATATATACATATGAATGTATGTATGTATGTATGTACATACATATGAATATATGTATGTGCATACATATGAATGTATGTACATACATACATACAAATGTATGTATGTACATACATATGAATGTATGTATGTACATACATATGTATGAATGTACATACATATGAATGTATGTATGTACATACGAATGTATGTATGTACATACATATGAATGTATGTACATACATATGAATGTATGTACATACATATGAATGTATGTACATACATATGAATGTATGTATGTATGTATGTACATACATATGAATGTATGTATGTACATACATATGAATGTATGTACATACATATGAATGTATGTATGTACATACATATGAATGTATGTACATACATATGAATGAATGTATGTATATGCCTATGTATGTACATATGAATGTATGTATGTACATACATATGAATGTATGTATGTACATACATATGGATGTATTTACATACATATGAATGTATGTACATACATATGAATGTATGTACATACATATGAATGAATGTATGTATATACCTATGTATGTACATACATATGAATGAATGTATGTACATACCAATGTATGTACATACATATGAATGAATGTATGTACATACCAATGTATGTACATACATATGTACACGTATGTACATACATATATATGTTTATATATATACATATGTATGTACATACATATGAATGTATGAATGTACATACATATGAATGTATGTACATACATATGAATGTATGTACATACATATGAATGTATGTACATACATATGAATGTATGTATGTATTTACATACATATGAATGTATGTATGTACATACATATGAATGTATGTATGTACATACATATGAATGTATGTACATACATATGAATGTATGTATATACCTATGTATGTACATACATATGAATGAATGTATGTACATACCTATGTACGTACATATGAATGTATGTATGTACATACATATGAATGTATGTATGTACATACATATGAATGTATGTATGTACATACATATGAATGTATTTACATACATATGAATGTATTTACATACATATGAATGTATGTACATACATATGAATGAATGTATGTATATACCTATGTATGTACATACATATGAATGAATGTATGTACATACCAATGTATGTACATACATATGTACACGTATTTACATACATATATATGTTTATATATATACATATGTATGTACATATGTATGTATGTACATACATATGAATGTATGTATGTACATACATATGAATGTATGTATGTATGTACATACATATGTATGTATGTACATATGTATGTATGTACATACATGTGTATGTACATATGTATGTATGTATGTATGTACATACATACATGTGTATGTACATATGTATGTATGTATGTATGTATGTACATACATATGAATGTATGCATGTACATACATATGAATGTATGTATGTACATACATATGAATGTATGTATGTACATACATATGAATGTATGTATGTACATACATATGAATGTATGTATGTACATACATATGAATGTATGTATGTACATACATATGAATGTATGTATGTACATACATATGAATGTATGTATGTACATACATATGAATGTATATGTGTACATACATATGAATGTATGTATGTACATACATATGAATGATGTACGTACATACATATGAATGATGTACGTACATACATATGAATGATGTACGTACATACATATGAATGTATGTACATACATACATATGAATGTATGTATGTACATACATATGAATGATGTATGTACATACATATGAATGTATGTATGTACATACATATGAATGTATATGTGTACATACATATGAGTGTACATACATATGAATGTATGTGTGTACATACATATGAATGTATGTATGTACATACATATGAATGATGTATGTACATACATATGAATGTATGTATGTACATACATATGATTGTATGTACATACATAGGAATGTTTGTACATACATATGAATGTATTTACATACATATGAATGTATGTACATACATATGAATGTATGTACATACATATGAATGAATGTATGTACATACCTACGTATGTACATACATATGTACATGTATGTACATATATATTTTTATATATACATATATATATACGTATGTATGTACATATGTATGTACATACATATGAATGTCTGTATGTACATACATATGAATGTATGTATGTACATACATATGAATGTATGTACATACATATACATATGTAAAAACATGTATATACATATATATATACATATGTAGACATATATACATTTGTTAGTTAAGTGTATATATGTATATATATATATATATATACTTACGTATAAATATATTTATATACATACATATGTATATATACACATATGTATATATACATATATATTTACATATATGCGCACATATATGTAAATATATCTGCATATACACATACATATTCGTGGGTAATATATATATACACATATGTGTATATGTATATATACATATGTGTATATGTATACATACATATATACGTACATAAAAACGTGTATATACATATATACTTGTATATATACATATATACATATGTATACATAGTGTTGTATAGATACATATATATGTGTGTATATATATACATACATATGAATATATACACTTATATATGTTTATATATATATATACACACACACACAAACATTCACATATACATACACATATATATATATATTCATACATATACACATACTGTACATATAGATATATATATACACATGTATATGTGTATATATACATATATATATATATACACATATATATGTGTATAAACATCTATACATATATATATATGTACACATATATATACATATATATATTTTACATACATATACATACATACATATGTATAAGTACATAAATATATATTTACATAGTCATACATATAGGTACATATATATATATATATATATATATATATATATATATATATACATACATATATATATATATATATATATATATATATATACATACATAATTATGGACACATACATACTTATATACACATACATACATATATGCACATACATACATATATACACACACACACACACATATATACATACATACATATATATATATACTGTATATATATATATATACACACACACACATACACTAATTAATTTATATACATACATATATACACATTAATACACACATATATACACATACATACATAAATAAACATTTACAAATGAATGAATGTATATTCATGCATACATACATTCACACATGTACATACATATATATGAATACATGTATTTACACACACATATATACACATACATACATTATTACACATATATTTACATATGAATTCATGAATATACATACATAGATTGACTGTGCCAGTCGAAGCGGTAATGAGGTGTGCGCCGCACTACCCAACCCCATGTGATGCACCCAAGCCAGCCAGTACCACCAAGCCCATCAGCGCCTGGTCACCAATCACGTCTCCAGATATATATGAATGAGGTAGATCCCCTCCGCTTGGTTAACTGAAATGTAGTTTGTTATGGCTACTTTGGGTGCTGCTGTCCTGGGTGCCTTTTGGTCATTCCCGGGTCCCCGGGACGCCCTGGGCCTCCACCCCTGATCTATGACATCAATCCTAAAACTAAGTTCCACCAGGTCTGCAACCTTAAAAGGCGGCCATGTTACATGCAAACATGCCACACGTCTGTGTGGAGAGCAAACCATCAAAGGACACGGCAATGACATTCCCAGGAGCTTCTGCACAAAGATAAACATTGAACGAAGCGGCGATAGATCATGTGAGTCAGTTTGCATGTTAGAAAAGGGCCTAAAACTCGCACGGAATGGTGAACACTGTTCCTCACTTTCGTTTAGTTGAAAAAAAAAAAAAAAAAGGCAAACAGACATGTCAGCGCATGTCAAAGCAGCAGTGTTGGCCTTTTTTTTTAATGATTTTTAAATAGCATCCAAAACATTTCGGTGAGCATCCTGGAGAAAACATGCAGCTTGCGAAACAAGACTCTTTTGTGGAAGCAGAGGATGCCTGAGAAGTGCCAGAGACCGAGTCGCTGCCAACCTCAGGCGGCGCCAAGCAAGTTCTCCTCGAGCGCACGGCTCCACTAAGATAAGCGCGGGGCTCTCTCCCCAGCTGGGAGGTGGTAGGATACAAAACACTTCTTGTTCTGCATCCCCTGACTGGAAGGACACTTTGCAACACTTAAAATTGGGAATTGAGCTTTGGCCGTTTACAGAATTTCGGCCAGCCTACGATCCACTTGGACGTTTAGGACAGGGCTCTTCTACGACATCATGAAGAGGGGCCGCAGTTTCAAGACTCCGAGCGACATGGAAATGTTGTTTGGTCAGAAAGTATTCCTGTGAGAATTGGCTTTCACAATGCACTGTCATAAAATTAATTATTCTGCTACTCAGTCTGCTACTCACTACTCAATTCCAGCGTGTGCAGATAGTTAACAGCATAAAGAAACAGAAGCTCAAGAAGTGTTGTCAGGGATTGGTGTTCCTTTTGAATTATTTGCCTTCCTTCTTTTACACTTCCTTCATTTAGGATTGTAGGACTGATCATTTTAACATAAAATAAACATTACAAAAGTATAACGTCCATTGTGTATTTTTACACAAATATTTGAGTATTTTACAAATCAATGCCCATTGTGTATTTTATGTAAATAGTGTATTTTATATAAATAATGTCCATTGGGTATTGTATATTAATAATGTCCATAGTGCATTTTACATAAATAATGTCCATTGTGTATTTTATACAAATAATGTCCATTGTGTATTTTATATAAACAATGTCCATTGTGTATTTTACATACATAATGTCCATTGTGTATTTGATATAATGTCCATTGTGTATTTTATATAAATTATGTCCATTGTGCATTTTACACAATGTCCATTGTGTATTTTATATAAATAATGTCCATTGGGTATTTTATATAAATATTGTCCATTTTTACATAAACAATGTCCATTGTGTATTTTACACAATGTCCACTGGGTATTTTATATAAATATTGTCCATTGTGCATTTTTACATAAACAATGTCCATTGTGTATTTTACACAATGTCCACTGGGTATTTTATATAAATATTGTCCATTGTGCATTTTTACATAAACAATGTCCATTGTGTATTTTACATAAACAATGTCCATTGTGTATTTTACATAAACAATGTCCATTGTGTATTTTACATAATGTCCATTGTGTATTTTACATAAATAATGTCCATTGTGTATTTTATATCAATAATGTCCATTGTGTATTTTACATAATGTGCATTATGCATTTTACAAAAATAATGTCCATTGTGTGTTTTATATAATGCTCATTGTGTATTTTACATAATGTCCATTGTTTGATTGTTTGATTGATTGAAACTTGTATTAGTAGATTGCACAGTACAGTACATATTCCATACAATTGACCTCTAAATGGTAACACTCCAATACGTTTTTAACTTGTTTAAGTCGGGGTCCATGTTAATCAATTCATGGTAAAGGAATTGTGTATTTTACATAATGTGCATTCTGTATTTTATATAATGTCCATTGTGTATTTTATATAAGGTCCATTGTGTATTTTACAAAAATGATGTCCATGGTGTATTTTATATAATGTGCATTGTGTATTTTATATAATGTGCATTGTGTATTTTATATAAAAAAATCTGCATTGTGTATTTACATAAATAATGTCCATTGTGTATTTTATATAATGTCCATTGTGTATTTTATACAAAGTCCATTGTGTATTTTACAAAAATGATGTCCATGGTGTATTTTATATAATGTGCATTGTGTATTTTATATTGAAAAAAATCTGCATTGTGTATTTATATAAATAATGTCCATTGTGTATTTTATATAAATAATGTCCATTGTCTATTTTATATAAAAACATGTCCATGGTGTATTTTACATAAATAATGTCCATTGCGTATTTTACATGAATAATGTCCACTGTGTATTTTACATAAATGTCCACTGTGTATTTTACATAAATAATGTCCACTGTGTATTTGACATAAATAATGTCCATTGTGTATTCTATATTATGTCCATTGTGTATTTTATATAAAAAATGTAAATTGTGTATTTTACAAAAATAATGTAGGTTTACTGTTAATATATATATGTTTATGCATACAGATATTAAACAACATCTACAGTACATCCAACATTGCACACAATGTCCATTTTCTACCCCTTGTCCCTCAACACAATTAAACCTAAGGTGTAACGCTCCATGAATTAACGAGCTCTGATCGCCAGAGTTACTCTCAGACAAACCCAACCACAAAATACATCAAAGTCATCAATTTAAATACAAAACAAAGTAAATATATTTATGCAGTATATCGACTCACCAATATTTGACAAAGTTTTGTAATGAAGCGTACAAGCGTTGATTTCTACAATTATTGCCTCTTGTTCAGAACACTGCACACAGGAAACATGTGAGCATTCATACTTTGTTATCCAGTCGTAGTTAAGAGTCAGATTTTCACGATTTAATTAGATTTTGTTTACCGGTTGGTTGTACACACCACACTGTGACACATTGCCCCCTGGGGTGTGGCGGGAGTACATAACAACCCCAGAGTGAAAGCTTTCATCAAGACTATTTGGAATAAATGAAAAGCTTTGGGTATGGCTCGCGGGCCCTCGGTTTAGGACGTGTGGGCACCCGAGTTTAACTGTTGCTGAAGGTAAACAACATTCCCTGCGGCCTTCAGCGGACCAAAAACTGTCCCGCTACCTTCTAAAGGGGATGGAGGGAAACTTTAAATACACAACTTGAACTGGAAAGTTTGAGTCTGGGACTGAAAATTCCTGATCCATGCGTGAGAGAGAAGCTGCTAGGGGTTTTCTACACTTAAAAGACTTCCTTGTGGTCGACATAACATGTAATGGTGGTTCTTTGGTCAAGCTTCTGCACAGATTTTGGTTCAAAGATCATCTTCAAGTCGCTTTCAGGATGTGCCGTTTAGTGGGTGGTCTCATTTAAATGCTGAAGACCGAGCCCCATTCGACTGTGTCTACCCCGACAACCATGTTCTAGTTTATAACACAACTGTCTTGGTGTTACATTCTATCAAATAGATTTCTCCCAAAAATGCAACTTATACTCTAGTGCAGGAGTCTCCAACTCAATTTGCCTGGGGGCCACTGGATGCAGAAACTGGGTGAGGCTGGGCCGCAAGAAAAGATTTCTTTAAAAAATCTGACATGCACTTTTTAGTGAATTCACCTTCTTTGAATGGCCGTCCCGCCCTAGCAACATACTTGCCATCTCTCGCGATCTTTAAGGGAAACACCCGAATATCAGTGCCCCTCCTGACAATCGACCGTGGCAATCATTCTCCCGGTTTTCACCCGGACATCGATATTAAGGGGCGTGCCGTTATGTCACTGTCTTAATCGTTCTGTACAACCTGCCGTCTCGTTTGCTTTCCCACCCATACAAAGAGGGTCACATAATGAATGAGGCTTCTGCAGACCCACGGAAGTGACTGCAAGACATACTTGGTCAACTGCCATACAGGTCACACTGAGGGTGGCCGTATAAACAACTTTATCACTGTTACAAATATGTGCCACACTGTGACCCCCACACCAAACAAGAATGACAAACACATTTTGGGAGAACATCCGCACCGTAACACAACATAAACACAACAAAACAAATACCCAGAATCCAATGCAGCCCTAACTCTTCCGGGCTACAATAGGGGGCGGGGGTGTATATTGTAGCTCGGACAGAGGTGTGTAGAGTAGCCAGAAATTGTACTTAAGTAAGAGTACTGTTACTTTAAAGATGTATTACTAAAGTAAAAGTAAGGAGGAGTCACCCAAATATTTACTTGAGTAAAAGTAAAAAGTATGTTGTGAAAAAATTACTCGAGTACTGAGTAACTTATGAGTAACCTGTTCGTTTAATGATGACGGCAACAAATAATGCACAAAAACATAAAAATAGCAATGAACAAATTCAGAGCCAGGAAAATTTCTTAAGAAACTAAAACAATAATATATATAATATAATATATATTTGGTTTTACACTGTATTGAAAAAAAAATTGAAAATGAATTTTACCTTTGCAACCTCATTATACTATTGGCTAAGTTTTAGCTTCGTAAATGTAAGTCTCTCAATACCCGACCTGTTTTTGTGGCTTTACAAAAGATTTAGAACTCTACATTAAAACACTCTACCTCTAACAACCAAAAAGCTGTGAAAACGATGATGCTGTGTCCCAAATTTAAGTTATTTACTGAGATTGAGTGAGCCTATGGCTTTGCACTTTGTTTTATTTTATATATATATTTTTTTTGCATTCTACTTTAGTTACTTTGAATTTACAACCCACTGGCGCCGTTTTGTGCGGTTTTTATACTGTTTTGTACTGTTTTTGTACTTACTTTGATTATTATTTTCAACTGCTTGTAAATGTTGAAAATTATAAATAAAAGGTTTATAAAAAATTTTTTTTTTAAAGTGTGCTGTTAATCATGTGACCACCTGGCTCTGTTTGATTGGTGAAACGGAGTCAAACATCACCAGTGACTGGATTTGATTGGTGAAACGCAGGCATGTGATGGATCCTACTTTGAAGGTCTGTCTGACAAACCAAAAGAAACAAGTCTTAATCTCGTTATATGCAAATATAATGACAATAAAGTCCATTCTATTTATTTAACCCCATATTTGTTCCCACAACCACACCTTAAGTTGAAGTCTTTAATCTCGTTATATGCAAATATAATGACAATAAAGTCCATTCTTTTCTATTCTATTCTATTTCCCAACCAATATGCAACCACAGAAATACAACATAACTTTTAACGTTTGCTCAATGTCAGGATGTGACGTTGATTTGACCATTGAATTTTGGTCATTTTCCAACCAATATTCTACAACACAAATACAACGTTGAAACAACATGCTTTTGGACGTTTAATCAATGTTGGGTTCTGACGTTGATTTAAACATTGAATTTTGGTCATTTCCCAACCAATATTCTACCACCCAAATACAACGTTGAAACAACATACCTTTTAACGTTTACTCAACGTCAGGTTGTGACGTTGATTTGACCAGTGAATTTTGGTCATTTTCCAACCAATATTTTACAGCGCAAATTCAACGTTGAAACAACATGCTTTTTGATAACGTTTAATCAATGTTGGGTTCTGATGTTGATTGGAGCGATGAAAGGGAGTAACGAGCTGAAAGTAGATAAATGTAGCGGAGTAAAAGTATTGTTTCTTCTCTATAAATATACTCAAGTAAAAGTAAAAGTATGTTGCGTTAAAACTACTCTTAGAAGTACAATTTATCCCAAAAGTTATTCAAGTAGATGTAACAGAGTAAATGTAGCGCGTTACTACCCACCTCTGAGCCTGGAAGAATTAGGGCTGCATGGGATTCTGGGTATTTTTTCTGTTGTGTTACGGTACAGATGTTCTCCCAAAATGTTTTTGTCATTCTTGTTTGGTGTGGGTTCACAGTGTGGCACATATTTGTAACGGTGATTTAAAAAAAATATATATATATTTCTAACAGTGATTTAAAGTTGTTTACACGGCCACCCTCAGTGTGACCTGTGTGGCTGTTGATCAACTATGTCTTGCAGTCACCGACTGCGTTAACAGAAACCAAATACAACATGTGGCTCTGCTGGCACGTTGTTAGTACATTTTGTAAAGGGTGCCAAAGGTGGTGCCGACATGGTGTCCCCTTGATATTGTTGCTAGGGTGAAGTTCGGGAGAGAGTTTACCCATGGAGGGGCACTGAAATTTGATAGTTTCCCGGAAAAGTCAAAGGTGTACAAGTATGACACTGTAAAGCGCCATTCACGTAAAACTTGCGGGCCGCACCTACATTAAATTATCACATTAAGGTGCGGGCCGCAAGATAACGTCTAGCGGGCCGCGTTTGAGACACCTGCTCTGGTGCGACTTATATAAGTTTTTTTCCTTCTTTATTACGCACTTTCGGCTGGTGCGACTTATACTCTGGAGCGACTTGTAATCCGAAAAATACGGCAATCTTATTGTTTATATGCGTTTTAAGAAAGCTGGTTTCAAGCCAATTTATTCAATCATTTGTTTTTTCTCATGCATGTTAACATAATGTCTGATATCTGGTCAGTTTTCATCACCTTCTCATGAAAGACCCTCTTTAGCACATACAGCTGTCCCAAAGCGTCCATGAGAATTTATGGTTTCAGCAAACAAGCCAGTTTTTTGGGGGTAGCAATGTAAAGCGTCGCGATACAAAAGGAAGCGCACACGTATAAAACTGTGAGATACCAAGAGTAGATGTCAAGTCCATCTACGCAGCTTCAATTATTTTGGCACAGAGTGAAGATCCCCTCTCTGGGCTGATGTACGAGCGGAGAGGCCAACGGATTCCTCTGCAAATATTTCGACAGGAAGCTTCTGCGTGCGCGCTAAAAAGCCGCTTGAGTGACGGACGACAGCTCGGTGGAGCGCTGAACAATATTTGAGCATTTTGGAAAGAATGACACACAAAAAAAAAATCAACATCAAACTACATTTACTAATCGATTTTCCAGAGATGCCTAATTTCCTTCATGAGCCTCGGAGTGCTGCTCCACACATCATTTGGTGGACGACAGGATTGCGGTCGTCCAAAAAAACTGTGCTGATTTGGAAGTATGTTTGGAGAGCTTCTCCGCAGCACAGAAAAAGCTCACTGAAATACTGCTGCAATAACACAAGTAAATTTACACCAAGTCATAAATTAGACATGGAGCCTCAAATCAATAGTCAATAAAACACCGATGGTGTTGTTTTTTTTAACAAATTCTCTCCACGGGGGTGTCTGTAAGTCATCCAAGCACATTATTGCAGTGCACGCGTGTGATTGACCTGCTCTCAAACTGTAATGTTTCCTCGGGGTCGGGAAGGTAGGTTTCACACTGCTCCAGACTGAACAATGAGGCGGACTGTGGTGGCTTTCCATGTTTGAGAATAACAAGGAACGCAACTCTGGCTGCGGTTAAGCCATTTAAAAGTTTAAAAATACATCAATGCGGCATTTTTGAAATCCTTTCCTGGGTACAGTAAGAAGTATATGTAGAGATACATTTCGTACATTTGCAGACTCTGGCCCAGGGCCGCAGAACACGCACTGTGTCAAGGGCGTAGAATTGGGTAGGGACGCTAGGGACACGTCCCTACCAATAGCCAGCCGCTACTGTGTAGTCACTATCAATACAAGCGCTGCCCGTAATGTTTAGTCAATGATTATGGCACAGAAAGGGTTAAATGTCGGTCTCTGCTAGAAGTCCCGCATCTAACCTAAATATCGCTCCCTGATTGGTTGCCGCGTTCAAGCTAACTTACGTGTGATTGGCTGTCCCCACTGTCACTCCTCGCTGTGGAAAAAACAGTCCCACCTATCCGGACGTTAGCTCCAAATTAGCACTGCATCTCGTCTTTTCCTCCGCTTTTTTTCCAGGTGAAAGTCAATGCTCAGTCCTCTTTACCATTGTTAACCCTCCCCGTAGGTGAAAGTTAACCTTAAACATGTGAATTCAACTACTTTAGTCCGTTTTTTAACATCGTAAAATCATCAGCTGTCTTTTTCTACGGACTGCGACAGTCCGTTGTCATGGATACGTGACAACAACTTCCATTCATACCAGTCATGCGTGCCTGAGGCGGAGTGATAGCCTGCGCTGTGATAAGGTTTTAGAATAGTAGCCGTGCTCAATATTTAAACCACGGTTAACAGCCGATCAGATCGCCGGATTTCACCTTTCCGTTTTATTTTTTGAATTTTTTTTAGTTTCATGTAACACATTTACAGTACAAAAGCAGCAATAGAAAGAAGTAGATGAAGGGAAAAATTGTGAGTGATTTAAACACAAGTTGGGGAAAAGATTATTACAGTTCATTTGTTTATTTACAATGTTGTATTGCATGAATGTATTTCTGATGTTGTTGATGGACAGTAGGCTATGTTGATTGACAGTATGATGCACAGTTGCACTACAACCCTACACTAAAGAGGAAAGATGAGAACTCTTCCTAGTTGTCTCCTTTGCTTTCATTTTAGTCACTTTTACCCTATAACATCTGCATGACGTGAAATTATGATTGCTAATGTAAAAAAAAAAAAAAAAAAAGTAAACTTTCAGAGTGCTGCTTTGGAGAACTTTTGTGTCCCCACCAATCTCAAAATCAAACCTACTCCCTTGCACTGTGTTGGGCCCTGCAATCCACAGGTTTTGTCAATTAATAAACCAATTTTCGCTATTCCGGCAGAATTTGCGTGTGAATGCCCAATGTGCACCATCCGCCGATAGGTGCGAGCGGAACTGAAATGCTTGAAAGTCCAAGGTGAGTGGAGTGTGTGGATGTTGGAACGGTTCAAATCGGTTGACAAATGTAGGATATGGAGGGGTTTGTACATTGCCCATTTCTAACGGGAGGACATTCCTTGTAATTCTGGGTAATCAGCGAATTTTGGGAACTGGGAAACATGCTGGCTTGTATGTCCAGGATGAGTGGAGTGTGTGGACGTTGGAACGGTTCAAATCGGTTGAGAAATGTGGGATGTGGAGAGGTTTGTACATTGCCCATGTTTATTGGGGGGAAATTTTTGGTAATCAGCAAATTTGGGGAATGCGCCTAATGTACGGAATATTTTTGGTTGTGGTTACTACCGACCTTGAAGCTATTTTATTTGGAACATGGTGCAATGATAAGTGTGACCAGTAGATGGCAGTCACACAAAAATAGATGTGTAGACTGCAATATGATGGCAGTCACACGTAAGAGATACGTGCAATATGACTCAAACAACACAAAAATGTTACATGTTCTATTGAAAGTATAAAACATTACACACGGCGATCAAAAATCTATCCAAAGGTTTTAGTAGGACTTTGGTAAGCTATGAAGCCACAGTGCTTGATAGATTGTACTGTGCTTCAACATAGGAGTATCATTATGGTGTGTGTATAAGGTAAGACATACTATCTGGCGTTTTGTTTCACAATATTATGCAAAAGCAACTTTTCTTGCTTTCTGATACCTGCTGATCTGTATTTGGGATCTGCATAAGTCCTGAAAATGTGTGCGTGTCCACTTTTGTAATCGATAAACTTATTTTTCTCTATCTTCTTGTTATGTGACATTCATCCTCCACTGTTGTTATTTCTAATATAAAGTAGTGTAAAGTTCTATCTGCCACTAAACTCGCCATGAAAGCGCTAAAACATACCGGTGTAGTGAGATTACATTATTCACCCGAGGAACTTTAGTTATTCGAGAGTTCCGGTCGAACGGTTTTTCCCGGGACACATTTCCGGCCTTATTGTTGTTGCACTAGTGAGCCACGGATGAGGAGATGCTGCTACGTTATTGACACTTCTTCCACTCCCGTCCTTGCACGCTACGCCGCTACAACAAAGATGACGGAGAGAAGACACTGTCAAAGTGGAGGCACGTAAATAGGACCGCCCACAAAACGGCGCTACCTGAAGTGACTGTCAGAAAACGACTTGAAGATGATGTGTAAAACATCATCTATGCAACATTTGGACCAAAGAACCACCATTACATATTCTGTAGACCACAAGGAAGTCTTGAAATTGCATCCGGCAGTAGAGGCTCATCTATGAGGTCTCGGGGCACTAGGAGGTTAACCCCTTTACTACTGTTACCTCAGGTGGCTCTTGGCAAAGGCCTAGTTAGTACCTGACTGCCCCTTAGCCAGGGCAACGGTGAAGACCTCAATGGCGGAGCAGGCGGAAGACGGTAGATTTAAGAACTACCACAACGGCTGCGACGGCAGAAGAAGGCTGCAGCAGAAAAGGGTCCCCAGTTGTCTTGGACTCTATGCCACTGGACCTTGACCCGATTCTGTCAAAGATCATGTGGTGACTTTGCACCAGTCTCCCCATGTTAAACTAAGTCCATAAAGGATCCTCATACTCGGAGTGACCGCCGATGGTGTCCAACTGTAGTTTTTCTGTTGTGCAACTGTTTCTAATGGGTGTATAAAACAACTTGAAATCATGTAGTGCAGTCTTTGTCAAAACATTTTTTTATCTGCAGCTCAGGACCATACGAAGCTAAACGGACTAAAAGAAGTTGAATGTGATATTTTCCTTCCCTGAGTCCACAGCTGGTTCTGATCTCTATCCTGATGTCCAGGAACCGGCCTTAGCAACAGTTGCCACCAGCTACCTTGCACTGTAATGGCATGTCGGGCCTAGCAGAGAAATGGCACTTTGCACACACCGAGCTGTTTGCTTTACTGAATTCCCATGACGGCTAGAAAGTGGAGTCGTGTTTCCGCCGCCGAATAAAAAACACTTTTGTTCCCCCATCCTTCAGTCGAGGGCAGTGAATACAGTCACGGCCTTCACAACAAGAGTGAGAGTCGTGTTTTGACATTCATGCACCGGCTAAAACTCACCTTGACCACTCCTTCGCCGTGCATGGTGATGCAGTTGTTGGACTCCTTGGACAACTGGTGCAGGGCCATCACTGTACTGTGGCGGACTTTCATGTCTTGGGACTTCAAGTAGAGCACGAGCGGGGGCACCACTCCTGCCTCCCCGAAGGCCGCCCGGTTGTTGCGCCAGGAGCAGCACTGGGCGATGGCCTGGGCCAGGTGGCAGCGGAGCATGTCGTCGGGCTGGGGGGAGAACAGGAGGCCATGAAGATCAAAGGTCAATCAAGAGAGAAAAAAAAATGCTTCCTAGCTACAGACTCTACAATCGCTTGTCTATTAGCTGGATTAATGAAGCACAAAGTAACCGATTGTATTAACTTACATTGTCAGTCAGCTTGGCCAGAAGCGGGACCACCTCGTAGTCCGTGAGGACGGCCAGGTTGTACTTGTCTTTGGCTATTTTGGCCACCACGGCACACATGCTCGCCAGGACCCTGACGTCAGGGGACTTCAGTAAGTCAATCACCAGTTCCATAGCGCCCATCAGCGAGCTCACCATCTCCCCTGCTTCCTAAAACCAAAGCAATTTCTGTCAACGTTTTGTCAAAATGTGCCTTTTTGAGTTATCTATAGCAGGCACAAAACATTGATACAATGTTGATTCAAACCCCGGCCGAGTCGTACCAAAGACTATAGAAACGGGAGCCATTAACACCCTGCTTGGCACTCAGCATCAAGGGTTGGAATTGGGGGTTAAATCACCAAAAATTATTCCCGGGCGCGGCCACTGCTGCTGCTCACTGCTCCCCTCACCTCCCAGGGGGTGAACAAGGGTGATGGGGTCAGACGCAGAGAATAATTTCGCGACACCTAGTGTGTGTGTGACAATCATTGGTACTTTAACTTAAACATATGTTTTTTTTTAAACTGACTTCTAAGCAACATTGCAAAATAGTTGTATTTATAAATTGTTACCACGTTGTTGTCTAACGTTGGATCCACGTTGTTGGTTAGGAAATGACCTAAATTCAATGATCAAATCAACGTCAGATCCCAACATCGATTAAACGTTGTCAAAAAGCATGTCGTTTCAATGTTATGTTTGTGTTGTAGAATATTGGTTGGAAAATGACCGAAATTCAATGTTCAAATCAACGTCAGAACCCAACATTGATTAAACGTTGTCAAGAACCATTTGGTTTCAACCGTTGTATTTGCGTTGTAGAATATTGGTCGGGAAATGACCAAAATTCATCGGTCAAATCAATACCACAACCTGACATTGAGTAAACTTTAAAAGGTATGTTTCAACGTTGTATTTGTGTGGTAGAATATTGGTTAGGAATTGACCAAAATTCAATGTTCAAATCAACGTCAGAACCCAACATTGATTAAACGTTGTCAAAAAGCATTCTGTTTCAACCATTGTATTTGCGTTGTAGAATATTGGTCGGGAAATAACCAAATTTCAATGATCAAATTAACGTCAGAACCCAACATTGATTAAACGTTGTCAAAAAGCATGTTGTTTCAATGTTGTTTGCGTTGTAGAATATTGGTTGGAAAATGACCGAAATTCAATGTTCAAATCAACGTCAGATCCCAACATCGATTAAACGTTTTCAAAAAGCATGTTTTTTCATTGTTGTATTTGTGTTGTAGAATATTGGTTGGAAAATGACCAAAATTCAATGTTCAAATCAACATCACAACATGACATTGAGTAAACGTTAAAAGCAAGTTGTTTCAACGTTGTATTTGTGTGGTAGAATATTGGTTGGGAAGTGACCAAAATTCAATGTTGAAATCAACGTCAGAACCCAACATTGATTAAACGTTGTCAAAAAGCATTCTGTTTCAACCATTGTATTTGCGTTGTAGAATATTGGTCGGGAAATAACCAAATTTCAATGATCAAATTAACGCCAGAACCCAACATTGATTAAACGTTGTCAAAAAGCATGTTGTTTCAATGTTATGTTTGCGTTGTAGAATATTGGTTGGAAAATGACCGAAATTCAATGTTCAAATCAACGTCAGATCCCAACATCGATTAAACGTTTTCAAAAAGCATGTTTTTTCATTGTTGTATTTGTGTTGTAGGATATTGGTTGGAAAATGACCAAAATTCAATGTTCAAATCAACATCACAACCTGACATTGAGTAAACGTTAAAAGCAAGTTGTTTCAACGTTGTATTTGCGTTGTAGAATATTGGTTGGGAAATGACCAAAATTCAATGTTTAAATCAACGTCAGGACCCAACATTGATTAAACGTTGTAAAAAAGCATGTTGTTTCAACGTTGTATTTGTGTTGTAGAATATTGGTTGGGAAAAGACCAAATTTCATCGCTCCAATCAAGGTCAGAACCCAACATTGATTAAACGTTATCAAAAAGCATGTTGTTTCAACATTGAATTTGCGCTGTAAAATATTGGTTGGAAAATGACCAAAATTCAATGTTTAAATCAACGTCACAACCTGACATTGCGTAAACGTCAAAAGGTATGTTGTTTCAACGTTGTATTTGTGTGGTAGAAAATTGGTTGGGAAATGACCAAATTTCAATGATCAAATTACCGTCAGAACCCAACATTGATTAAAAGTTGTCAAAAAGCATTTTGTTTCAACCGTTGCATTTGCGTTGTAGAATATTGGTCGGGAAATAACCAAATTTCAATGATCAAATTACCGTCAGATCCCAACATTGATTAAACGTCATCAAAAAGCATGTTTTTTCATTGTTGTATTTGTGTTGTAGAATATTGGTTGGAAAATTACCGAAATTCAATGTTCAAATCAACGTCAGAACCCAACATTGATTAAACGTCGTCAAAAAGCATGTTGTTTCAATGTTATGTTTGCGTTGTAGAATATTGGTTGGAAAATGACCGAAATTCAATGTTCAAATCAACGTCAGATCCCAACATTGATTAAACGTTATCAAAAAGCATGTTTTTTCATTGTTGTATTTGTGTTGTAGAATATTGGTTGGAAAATGACCAAAATTCAATGTTCAAATCAACATCACAACCTGACATTGAGTAAACGTTAAAAGCATGTTGTTTCAACGTTGTATTTGTGTGGTAGAATATTGGTTGGGAAATGACCAAAATTCAATGGTCAAATCAACGTCAGAACCCAACATTGATTAAACGTTGTCAAAAAGCATGTTGTTTCAACGTTGTAGTTGGGTTGTAGAATATTGGTTGGGAAAAGACCGAATTTCATCGCTCCAATCAACGTCAGAACCCAACATTGATTAAACGTTATCAAAAAGCATGTTGTTTCAACGTTGAATTTGCGCTGTAAAATATTGTTTGGAAAATGACCAAAATTCAATGGTCAAATCAACGTCACATCCTGACATTGAGTAAACGGTGTTAAAAGTTATGTTGTATTTGTGTGGTTGCATATTGGTTGGGAAATAGAATAGAAATGATTGGAAACTCAAGTGAATTATATAGCACTTTTCTCGAGTGACTCAAAGCACTTTACATAGTGAAACCCAATACCTAAGTTACATTTAAACCAGTGTGGGTGACACCGGGAGCAGGTGGGTAAAGTGTCTTGCCTAAGGACACAACGGCAGTGACTAGGATGGCGGAAGCGGGAATCGAACCTGTAACCCTCAAGTTGCTGGCACGGCCGCTCTACCAACCGAGCTATGCCGCCCCACATAGAATAAAATAGACTTTATTGTCATTATACTCCAACTTAAAGTGCGGTTGTAGGAACAAATATGGGGTTAAATAAATAACACAAGAGGTAATAAAGGAAAAAACTAACAATTGAAATAAAAAAAACTACTATCCAATAAAAAATAATAAGCAATCCTGTACAATATAAAAAACATTATAGAAATACAAAATACTGTCCAATATACAGAACAAGACAAGAGTACCGAAGTAATAAATAACAGTGACGGACGTATTGCACTCGAAGGGTAGTATTGCACAGTAGGTTATTAGGGCATTATATTGTTTAGGGGTGAATTATTATTATTATAAGTTAGAGTACAACATGGTGACAGCTTTGGGAAAGGAGCTGTTTCTGAGCCTGTTTGTTCTGGCTCTGATGCACCTGTAGCGCCTCCCCGATGGTAGCAAGTCGAACAGGTGGAAACCAGGGTGTGTGCTGTTCTTGGTAATGTTTTTTGCTCTGTTGAGGAAACGGGAGTTGTGTAAATCCTTCAGGGAGGGCAGGGGACAGCCGATGATTTTTTTGTGCAGACTTTATGACCCTCTGAATCACAAGTTTGTCTGCTTCAGTGCAGCTGGCGTACCACACTGTTATGCAGTACGTCAGCAGGCTCTCGACAGCCGAGAAATGGCCGAAATTCAATGTTCAAATCAACGTCAGAACCTAACATTGATTAAACGTTGTCAAAAAGCATGTTGTTTTAACGTTGTATTTGTGTTGTAGAATATTGGTTGGGAAATGACCAAAATTCAAAGGTCAAATCAACGTCACAACCTGACATTGAATAAACGTTGTTAAAAGGTATGTTGTTTCAACGTTGTATTTATATGGTGGAATATTAGTTGGGAAATGACCGAAATTCAATGTTCAGATCAACGCCAGAACCCAACATTGATTAAACGTTGTCAAAAAGCATGTTGTTTTAACGTTGTATTTGTGTTGTAGAATATTGGTTGGGAAATGACCAAAATTCAAAGGTCAAATCAACGTCAGAACCTGACATTGAATAAACGTTGTTAAAAGGTATGTTGTTTCAACGTTGTATTAATATGGTGGAATATTGTTTGGGAAATGACCAAAATTCAAAGGTCAAATCAACGTCAGAACCTGACATTGAATAAACGTTGTTAAAAAGGTATGTTGTTTCAACGTTTTATTTATATGGTGGAATATTGGTTGGGAAATGACCAAAATTCAGAGGTCAAATCAACGTCAGAACCTGACATTGAATAAACGTTGTTAAAAGGTATGTTGTTTCAACGTTGTATTTATATGGTGGAATATTGGTTGGGAAATGACCAAAATTCAAAGGTCAAATCAACGTCAGAACCCAACATTGATTAGTCAAAAAGCATGTTGTTCCAATGTCAATTTTGAGTTGCTCAACGTAATGACCAAATTCAACAAGTTCCGTGGGGCCGCTAGCAAACACAAAGAAGTGTTAATTTTGTAGAAATGAGCCGGAAGAGGCCTAAAATCAAATTAGTTTCCGACATTTCCTGAAAGTTTCATTTAAAAATCAGTCCATAACTTATTGGGCTAACTATTCGGGATCGGTTCCTCGTGTTTCGTTTCCTGGGAATCACTTGCCAATTTTGTGAACGATTCCTCTATGGATCCCTGTGGACATGCATGACGTCACCACTCATGGCGTGGAAGCGAAACAAACGCTGGGTACTGATTCACTTAAGGAATTATGAAAGGGTGGCAACAGGGCAACTTGCTATACTTGAAAAGTGGATATTTACTCAAAGTAAAGATGTCCGATAATGGCTTTTTTGCCGATGTCCGATATTTCGATATTGTCCAACTCTTAATTACCGATTCCGACATCAACCGATACTGATATATACAGTGGTGGAATGGAAACATTATAAAGCCAAATTTTTGTTGTGATGCTCCGCTGGATGCATTAAACAAAGTAACAATGTTTTCCAAAATAA
Organism: Nerophis ophidion; assembly: GCF_033978795.1. NCBI lineage: Eukaryota > Metazoa > Chordata > Actinopteri > Syngnathiformes > Syngnathidae > Nerophis > Nerophis ophidion. Next base: position 51,208,327 of record NC_084625.1, on the reverse strand, counting down.
ATCAACTCAAGTTATGGAAAAAAAATTCCCCCATGGCACTGCCATATTTATTATTGAAGTCACAATGTGCATTATTTTTTTTTAACATGCCTCAAAACAGCAGCTTGGAATTTGGGACATGCTCTCCCTGAGAGAGCATGAGGAGGTTGAGGTGGGCGGGGTTGGGGGGTGTATATTGTAGTGTTAATGGAAGAGTTAGTGCTGCAAAGGGGTTCTGGGTATTTATTCAGTTGTTTATGTTGTGTTACGGTGCGGATGTTCTCCCGAAATCTGTTTGTCGTTCTTGTTTGGTGTGGGTTCACAGTGTGGCGCATATTTGTAACAGTGTTAAAGTTGTTTATACGGCCACCCTCAGTGTGACCTGTATGGCTGTTGACCAAATATGCTTTGCATTCACTTGTGTGTGTGTGTGAAAAGCCGTAGATTATGTGATTGGGTCGGCATGCGAAGGCAGTGCCTTTGAGGTTTATTGGCGCGCTGTACTTTACTACTTTCTGTATCACTCCGTACAGCGGCGTTTTAGTTAGAAATTTTACTTTTTGAAACAGATACCGATAATTTCCGATATTACATTTTAAAGCATTTATTGGCCATCTAATTCAAACGGAGCAAATACTAGCAGAAACACGCATGATTAGATACATTTGGATGAATGATGCATCTCCACCACTTTATCCATCTCTTTATCCAAGTAAGAACTGAAATATTAAGCAGAATTCAAAACGCCATAGGAACTGTGAACATCTTATCAATTCCTAACCAACCAACCAAGGGGTAACAATTAAATAACTTCTTCGGAAAGTCACATGAAAACAATATTATTGCTGAATAGTGGAATCAACGCCACTTTCTTTCCTATTCATTAAGACACCTGGAGTTAACGTTCTTCCACATGGGATCAATCCACTTTCACTTTATTGCTCCCTTCTCCAGCAAGGCCTGCTTTCTTTGTCAGCGTGTCCGCATTTCATGTCCTAATTCATTCCGGGCGACTGTCGAAATGTTGAAAAGATTTAGCGTGGTTTTTGCATACAGCTGCACGTTCTCTTTAGGATCCACTGTGGACTTGAGCGATACAGATGTCACGCGGGCTGACATCTACAGAAGCACAACACATGGATGTATCTGATGTTATGCTAACTGTAATACAGGGAACATTCGAGGGTTGTACCGATACCGATATTTTGGTACCGGTACCAAAATTTATTTCGATACTTTCCTAAATAAAGGACAGCAAAAAAATTTGCATTAATGTCTTTATTTTAGCAAAAAAAATATTAGGGTACATGAAACATGTTTATTATTGTAATTTAGTCCTTAAACAAAAGAGTGAACATACTAGACAACTTGTCTTTTAGTAGTAAGTAAACAAAGACTCCTAATTAGTCAGCAGTAACATATTGTGTCATTTACACACCTATTATTTTGTACACATTATGAGGGACAAACTGTAAAAATTGATTATTAATCTACTTGTTCATTTACTGTTAATATGTGCTTATTTTCTCTTTTAATATATTCTATCTAAACTTCTGTTAAAATGCAATACTTACTTATTCTTCTCTTCGTTGATACTTTACATTAGTTTTGGATGATACCACTCATTTGGGTATCAATCCGATACAAAGTAGTTACAGGATCATACATTGCTCATGATTTAAGTCTTCATGCGTCCAGGGCAATTTTCTCTACAATTTTTCACGTGTGAGCAAACGCCAAAACTCCTTGAGCGACGGCAGACGTGCACACTGTTATGCGCTTATCTTTTTATTTGATTTTGTGCACGGCCTAGATTTGCCGTGCGCAGAGGACGTGTGAGCAATTACACAGGCGCGTACCTTAGAGGGAACGTTGGTCCAGGAACTTTATTAACATAATATAAAGAAATTAAAAAAAATAAAAAGTTGTTACGATAAAAAATATCCATGTAATCATACTAGTATCGACTAGATTCGCACCAGTACTTGGTATCATTACAGTGGATGTAAGAAGTAGATCATTTGTTTACATTGTGATGCTGGTAGTGAAGCATATTTAGCTATTCCTCGTCCTACAGTGATAATGCTACTTGTAAGAACCTTATTTTATTTGTCGCCATGGAGGCCAGTATTAGTGATTTAGAAGTGGCTAAAACATGGACGTTAGCCGCTAGCTTGCTAGCCATGTCTTAAAGCACCTCTTCCTGATGTCGTTTCAGTGTTATAACATCACCTTTATTGTTAGTTTTTGGACGAAAATGCGTCCGTTCTCCGTTTTCTGTCAACACACTGTCTGCTTGTAAGTACTCTGTGTGTGTGCACTGCCGAACCTGCTCCTCTGCTGGTAAAACCAGCAATGTCACACTGTAAAAAAGGTGGGTAGTGGAGAAAACCGGTACTTTTTCGAAGCGGTATAGTACCGAATATGATTCATTAGCATCGCGGTACTATACTAGTACCGGTATACCGTACAACCCTAGTACATTCTATTGGAGGCGCGGCATTCATTCATGTGAGTGGACTCTTCAACTAATTCATGTCTATTAAAGTAACTCCTCTATGACAGTGGTCCACAACCACCGGTCTGGGGACCAGTACCAATCCATGACGCATTTCCTACCGGGCCACGCGGAAAAATCCATTTATAAATCACCGAATTCTCTCAGACTTAACTTCCGCCTGTCCCACTCGACACACCAATAGATTTGTTTATAGATGTATAAGCCACCTGGTAGAAAGTCAACATTTGTTATATCTTTTGTTGGCTGGGACCGTGCATAATTATAGAAATGTGCTAGATCACAGGTGTCAAACTCAAGGCCCGGGGGTCAAATCTGGCTCCCCATATGATTTTTACATGGCCCTCAAATGCCTGGAAATATGTGTCAATAAAGTACCAATATATTTTCTTACTAAATGTGTTAGTTTTTTTTCCATTTTGACAGGAAAAAAAAGTAAGTAATGCTTAACATTGCATAACTTTTAAAATTTAATAGTATCCAATATTGCAACATATATTATTGGTGCTAGCGGGGCTGTATAATGTAGCCCGGAAGAGTTAGGGCTGCATGGGATTCTGGGTATTTGTTCTGTTGTGTTTAAGTTGTGCTACAGTGCGGATTTTCTCCCGAAATGTGTTTGTCATTCTTGTTCGGTGTGGGTTCACACTGTGGCGCATATTAGTAATAGTGTTAAAGTTGTTTAAATGGACACCCTCAGTGTGACCTGTGTGGCTGTTGACCAAGTAAAATTGGTATGGCTGGCAATGTGATCCTTTCAAACGGCATTTTATAAAACTTGCGGGCCGCACTAACATTACAGTTTCATTATAAGGTGCGTGGCGCGTGTCTCAGACCCCTGGTTTATACATAGCACAAAAAGCAAAAAACAATTCTGTATATAGAACATGCCATACTTTTACCAAACAATCTGTCACTCCTCATCGCTAAATCCCATGAAATCTTATACGTCTAGTCTCTTACGTGAATGAGCTAAATAATATTATTTGATATTTTATGGTAATGTGTTAATAATTTCACACATAAGTCGCTCCCGAGTGTAAGTCGCACCACTGGCCAAACTATGATAAAAAACAAGACTTATAGTCCGAAAAATACGGTATATATCCATGTTCTTATCCTCCACGATGATATATCACGTATAAGGCAAACGAGTAAAAAACTAAAGTCTTCAGAGAGCTGTTTTGCAAAGGGAACATCCCACTGATTGAGTGTTATGGTGAGTTGTATTTTTCTTCCCCTTTCTTTGCTTTATTTATATGACACAGGTGGTGCATGAAAATAACGCCTGTATTAAACCGGCCCCTGCTGCAAATAAAGGTCGGGGACCCCAGCTCTATGGTGCTGTCGACTGGAGCGTTTAATTGTTATTTATACGTGTCCTTACATAATAGAACTGTTGCAAAAACACAACTGGTCTGGGATTTAAAGCAAAGAGGTGACATTTATAGCTCTTACCCACGGAGAACTTCTCACAATTCAGATTCATGGGCCGAGTCAGTACCACAGAAGTTGTACCCACTTATGGAGCAACCGTCTACCAAAACTAGAGTCTGGTAGGGAGCCCTAAAAGAACCACAGCGGAAGCTCTGCCAGGGCAATTGGCTTGACTAGACCTTGGCACATTAGCACACTCCTAAAATACTAGTGCTAGATTGCAGAAGGTGGCTAGGTTTAAGTTTAAATAGACTGCATGGGCATAAGTACACAACTTAAGACTCTTGTGGGGAGACTTTCCACTACAAAAAGCTGGAGTGTGTCTCTGGGAATGTTTGTCCATTCATTGAATTTTAAAGGTCCTTCGAGAGTTATATTCCGGCTCATCCTTAAGTTTTTTTGTTGGGGTTGCAGTCTGGACCCCTGAGCGGGTTTTTGCCAAATGTAGAACCCCAGTTGAGTTAGTATGCTGCTGAGTTTTGCAGAGTTGTAGCCAGGACGCAGTCTATGAGTCCTGTGATGCCTTGCCAAGGGGATGAGCAATGTGTGAGCAGTGAAGTGTAGAAAAGTGGGCGGGTGGGGGCGGGTGTTGGGTGTCCAAGGTCGGCGGGCCAGCCAAGCCTTCCAAACACACACAGGAAGCTCTTCTTCAGGAATACTGATGATGGCGGGCCGGTAGTCCCGGCGACAGAGGAAGCTCTCTTAAGCCACCAGCTGCGATGCGACTAGCGCTGAATCTCTTTCACGGCCCGCATAGACCCCCAGACGGGAAAACTGCTCTCGGCAAGGATTAAATGAACTAGATAAGACTTTATCGTGTGTTTTAGGCCTGGTCTATATTAAGCCGAATAACTCCTGATAGGAATAACTATTTAGCTAAATACCGTGTCAGCCACACTAACCGATCGTTTAAGGTTCCCCTCCTTGGGGAATTTTTGGCACAGTTTCGGTGGCTACGGATGAAGCGCTGGCTGTCCAAAGTCCGGACCCGGGGTGGACCGTTCGCCTGTGAATTGGTTGGAGACGTTTCTGCACTGCTGACCTGTCTCCAGTCGGGATGGTCTCCTGCTGGCCCCACTATGGACTGGACTCTCACTACTATGTTAGATCCACTATGGACTGGACTCTCACTACTATGTTATATCCACTATGGACTGGACTCTCACTATTATGTTAGCTCCATTATGGACTGGACTCTCACTATTATGTTGGATCCACTATGGACTGGAGACTCACACTATTATGTTAGATCCACTAGAGACTGAACTCTCACACTATTATGCTAGATCCACTATGGACTGGAGACTCACACTATCATGTTAGATCCATTATGGACTGGACTCTCACTATTATGTTGGATCTACTATGGACTGGACTCTCACAATATTATGTTAGATCCAATCCAATCCAATCCACTTTATTTATATAGCACATTTAAACAACAATAACGTTTCCAAAGTGCTGCACAGCCATGTTAAAAACAATTGTAAAAAAAATAAATAAATAAAATAAAATAAAAAGTATATATATATATACATATTATGCTCCACCAATGACTGAATAAAAACAAAAAATAAATAAATATAAAACCAATAAAAACAATATAAAAACAAATATGATTAAAAACTATTTTAAAGGGTAAAATCAATTAAAACAGTAAACTAGAAATCAAAGTGTATAAAAAACACAGAGGACAACAGAGGACCACACAACTCACGTAGTGTTGAAAGCCAAAGAATAAAAGTGGGTCTTAAGACGAGACTTAAAACACTCCACTGTGGAAGCAGTTTGAACATGGAGGGGCAGAGTGTTCCAGAGCTTAGGGCCGACCACAGAGAAGGCCCTGTCTCCCCTGGTCTTAAGTCTGGTCTTGGGCACCACGAGCTGGAACTGGCTCTCGGACCTCAGAGCGCGCGCAGAAATGTAAATTTGGATAAGGTCCGAGATGTATTGAGGTGCCAGTCCATGTAAAGATTTAAAAACAAACAGCAATGTTTTCAAATCAATTCTAAAATGAACAGGGAGCCAGTGCAAACTCTGAAGAATTGGGGTTATATGCTGGCGTTTCCTGGCCCCTGTTAAAAGTCGTGCTGCCGCCTTCTGGACTAACTGCAACCGGGAGAGAGCTTTTTGGCTAATGCCAGCATAAAGTGCATTGCAGTAGTCCAGGCCACTTGAAATAAAAGCATGCACGACTTGTTCAAAAAGGTTAAAAGATAAAAACGGTTTAACCTTTACTAAAAGACGAGGGTGATAAAAAGACGATTTTAAAACGCCATTGACTTGTTTGTCTAGTTTAAAATCGCTGTCTATAGTGACGCCAAGGCTGGTGACTTTGGGACGCACATCATTTTGCAATGGTCCCAAGTCAGTGAGGGCCGGACCAAAAACTAAAATTTCCGTTTTTCCCTCATTCATTATTTAAAAAAAATAAAAAATCCACTATAGACTGAACTCTCACAATATTATGCTAGATCCACTATGGACTGGAGACTCACACTCTTATGTTAGATCCACTATGGACTGGACTCACAATATTATGTTAGATCCACTATGGACTGGACTCACACTATTATGCTAGATCCACTATGGACTGGACTCTCACACTATTATGCTAGATCCACTATGGACTGGACTCTTACACTATTATGCTAGATCCACTATGGACTGGAGACTCACACATTTGTGTTAGATCCACTATGGACTGGACTCTCACACTGTTATGCTAGATCCACTATGGACTGGACTCTCACTATTATGTTAGATCCACTATGGACTGGATTCTCACTATTATGTTAGATCCACTATGGAACGGACTCTCACGATATTATGTTAGATCCACTATGGACTGGACTATCAATATTGTGTTAGATCCACTATGGACTGGAGACTCACACATTTGTGTTAGATCCACTATGGACTGGAGACTCACACATTTGTGTTAGATCCACTATGGACTGGACTCTCACACTATTATGTTAGATCCACTATGGACTGGACTCTCACTATTATGTTAGATCCACTATGGACTGGATTCTCACTATTATGTTAGATCCACTATGGAACGGACTCTCACGATATTATGTTAGATCCACTATGGACTGGACTATCAATATTGTGTTAGATCCACTATGGACTAGACTCTCACACTCTGTTAGATCTACTATGGACTGGACTCTCACACTCTTATGTTAGATCCACTATGGACTGGACTCTCACAATATTATGTTAGATCCACTATGGACTGGACTTTCACACTATTGTTAGATCCACTATGGACTGGACTCTCACTATTGTTAGATCCACTATGGACTGGACTCTTACACTATTATGTTAACATGTCTAAGAAGGAGAGCAGCAGACTGGACAAACTGATCAGGCGGGCCGGTTCTACGATGGGAATAAAAGAGAAGAGGACTGTGGACAAACTAGTGAGCATCCTGGATGATGCCAGTCACCCTCTGCATAGCGTTATCAGCAGCCAGAGGAGCCTGTTCAGTGCTAGACTGCTTCATCCCAAGTGCAGGACTAATAGACTCAAAAACTCCTTTGGGGTGGGAGGGTACTAGGATGACAGGGGATACAAAACAATAACAGTGCAAAACTTTTTCATAACATGGTCACTACTGCCTAGTTTCTCTTGTTATATTCTTCTTTTACTGTTATATTTTTATTCCCATTGTTGCTTTTTATTTTTATTGTAATATTTTCTATATTTTTCCATCTATACCCCGATTATTTACTTTTTAAATTCGATCTCAATTCTGTATTCTGCTGCTGGAATTTTATTTTCCTGAGGGAACTCTCTTGAAGGAATCAATAAAGTACTATCTAGCCATCTATCCATCTATCTATCGTTTGTCAACGAGTGTGTTTTGCCAGAAGAACGGCAAGAGAACTTTCAAATGTCCAGCTCAGCTGTGATTCGACTTAGCGAAAAACTTGGTCCATTTGTCGAAGGGGAGACAACGAGAATGTGGGCTCCTTACCTGGCCGACGAGGCAAGACTTCGGAAAACAGTGAATGCATTTGGACCGGCAAAGCAGACTGCATCAGTTACTTAGATATTGGGTGTCACTATGTAAAGCGCTTTGAGTCACTTGAGAAAAGCGCTATATAAATATAATTCACTTCACTTCACTATTGTCCGCCATGTATGTTGAGCCATTACTCAACGTCTAGTCCAGAGTATATAAAGTCACCCAACTTCGTGTAGAAGCAACTTAAGAGGAGTTAAGTGGCAAAAGCCTAATACTTTGACAATGTTGACAATTGGAGTTAGTGCTTCACAGTTGGTGCACGACAGTAAGTGTGTGGGCCTGTCAATATCAGTTCAGGGGCAGCAGAAGGGCGCATCCAGCAGAGTCATTAAATATTCAAAGTTCTCATAAATTCAATATAAGCCTGCAAAATCAAAACACATGGATTTATTCTATCGGAATGAAAGCGGTGCCAAAAACAACTATATCAGTTTCCTTGTTGCGATGGCTTTTAAAAAAGCAAGTTCAAAAAACATGTTCATGAATTTAGCTCAGAATTGGCAGAAAGGAGATCTAGACAAACATTGTCAAACTTTATTAGTCTTCAAAAGCCGCCCTGCTATTCCTCCATATGGTCGCCATGCATCATTTTCACAGTACTTTACTTAAGCTTTGGAAATTCCAGCCAACTCCAGAAACAGAAGAAGTGCTTCGACCAGAGACACCCATCTGGGCCAGATTAACAGATCATCTCCTAAACAAGTTGTTTTCATTTTTATTCTTCAAATCATCATTCATTGTACTAGTTCCACAGTGCCCTGGTCCCTTGACTTTGGTTAGTGATCCCTTCCAAAAGGTTCGACAAAGTTCGAATTGCACGAAAAAAACGAAGCCATAAGAATCACAAGAAATCATGTAAAACTAACAACTTGTTCCAGAGCGCCAAATGTACTAACATAACACACATTACGTTGAGTATAAATGTAGTTTTACATGCTAAAATCAATATGCAGCCACACCAGGATTTTGCAATGTCGCCATCGCTGCAATTAATGCAATTTAACTAGAGATGGCCGATAAATGCTTTAATATGTAATATCGGAAATTATCGGTATCGGTTTTTCAATAAAGTATTCTTTATGACTTTTTAAAATGCCGCGATGGAGGGAGAAGTACAGTGCGCCAATAAACCTTAAAGGCACTGCCTTTGTGTGCCGGCCCAATCACATGATATCTACGGCTTTTCAAACACACACAGCTGAATGCCAAGCATACTTGGTCAACAGCCATACAGGTCACACTGAGGGTGGCCGTATAAACAACTTCAACACTGTTGCAAATATGCGCCACACTGTGAACCCACACCAAACAAGAAGAACAAACACATTTCGGGAGAACATCCGCACCATAACACAACATCAAAACAACAGAACAAATACCCAGAACCTCTTGCAGCACTAACTCTTCCGGGACGCTACAATATACCGAGACAGATACATAATTTGTAGATACGTAACGTGTAGATACATAACATACAAGTACATAACATCTAAGTACATAACATGTAGATAATGAACATGTAGATACGTAACGTCTAGATACATAACGTGTAAGTACATAATATGTAAGTACACAACATGTAGATACTGAACATGTAGATACGTAACATGTAGATACGTAACATGTAGATACCAAACGTGTAGATACGTAACATGTACGTACATAACATGTAAGTACACAAGTACACAACATGTAAGTACACAACATGTAGATATGTAACGTGTCGATACATAACATGTAAGTACATAACATGTCCATACATAACATGTACATACATAAATGTAGATACGTAACGTGTACGTACATAACATGTAAGTACACAAGTACACAACATGTAGATATGTAACGTGTCGATACATAACATGTAAGTACATAACATGTCCATACATAACATGTAAGTACATAACATGTAGATACGTAACATGTACAAACATAAATGTAGATACGTAACGTGTAGCTACCGAACGTGTAGATACCTAACATGTAAGTACATAACATGTAGATACATAACATGTAAGTACATTACATGTAAGTACATAACATGTAGATTCGTATTATGTAGATATGCAACATGTTGCTACGTAACCTGTAGATACATAACATGTAGATACATAACATGTAAGTACCGAACATGTAGATACGTAACATGTAGACACGTAACATGCAGATACGTAACATGTAGATACGTAACATGTAGATACAGAACATGTAGATACAGAACATGTAGATACAGAACATGTAGATACAGAACATGTAGATACAGAACATGTAGATACAGAACATGTAGATACAGAACATGTAGATACGTAACGTGTAGACATGTAACGTCTGGATACGTAACGTGTGGATACGTAACGTGTGGATACGTAACGTGTGGATACGTAACGTGTGGATACGTAACGTGTGGATATGTAACGTGTGAATATGTAACGTGTGAATACGTAACGTGTGGATACGTAACGTGTGGATACGTAACCTGTGGATACGTAGCGTGTGGATATGTAACGTGTGGATACGTAACGTGTGGATACATAATGTGGAGACGTAGCATGTGGGCATGTATCGTGTAGATACGTAATGTGTAGATATGTAACGTGTAGATACGTAACGTGTGGATACGTAACGTGTGGATACGTAACGTGTGGATAGTAACCTGTGGATAGTAACCTGTGGATACGTAGCGTGTAGATACGCAACGTGTGGATACGTAACCTGTGGATACGTAGCGTGTGGATACGTAGCGTGTAGATACGCAACGTGTGGATACGTAACCTGTGGATACGTAACCTGTGGATACGTAGCGTGTGGATACGTAGCGTGTAGATACGCAACGTGTGGATACATAACGTGTAGATACTACCATGAATTGATTAACGTGCACCCCGACTTAAACAAGTTGAAAAACTTATTTGGGTGTTACCATTTAGTGGTCAATTGTACGGAATATGTACTGAACTGTGCTATCTACTAATAAAAGTATCAATCAATCAATCAAAAACGTAACATGTAGATATGTAACGTGTAGATACGTTGACGCGCACGCAGCTGCTTGGCTTGATGCCACATATTAGCAGAGTTAAGAGAAGTGAAATGACTACATTTTGTAAGAAATTCCTACAACTTGTGTTTTATCTACTTACTAATAATTGCATTTTCTTTGAAGCCCAGACTAGGAGAGGCAACAATAAATCATCAATAATGTAATATGCCAATAAAGCTTTTTATTCCATTCTAACCTAATCCATGTAGTATGGAACATTGTAATTGGTTCCTTGAGTGCAGCAAGAGAAGCCCAATATGTTTAATGCCTTTGAATTTATATTTTAATCTTGTAAAATTGTTGTTTGAGTGCAATAGGAAACAGTATTGTAACATTTTCTGTTAAAATAAAGCCAATATTGACACGTTCCGTAGTTCCCTTTCTTTGGAAAAGCATCGACATACATTTTGGTTCCGATATCGGGCCAACACTAGTATGCATCCCCATTTTCGAAGCGTTAAATGCTTGGCACATGTTGAGTAAGGGTTTTCAGTGCAAGAAAGAGAAGCCACACCACAGGATATTGCCATGTCTTTTCTCCGCGCCTGTTCCACCCTTCAACTACCTTGGTGTGCCAAAGGAGCCGCTCTGCTTCTTATTAAGCTGCGGTTCACGTGAGCCCCCGTCTGACACCGCTCTGCCCTTGCTAACCTCCCAGCAGCAGGTTAGCGTGGTGTGTGATATACATAACGCTGCCAGTGGGCTCGCAAAACACTTCATTCTGAACCAACAAAAACTCTTGAGAGTCTTAAGGCCGTCAGAGACTTTGGTTAGCTCTATAGAAGTAGGATCAAGACTATAATAATATATACGACAACGCAGATCTCTTACTGTACCTTTGCATTTTCAATACAGGGACAAAGGGCCCACGCCGCGCTGGACTGAACTTCTGGACTGGGGTTTTTTAACAAGCTCCACACCAGGCGGATTCCGTCAAGCTCCTGAATGATCCTTTGGGAGAAGAAAGAAATAAACACTGTGAGGGAAACGTGAACATCAAACAAGTAAATGATCACTCTGGGCCTGATCTACAAAAGTTGTGCGTGCATTAAAACACGTGCAAGCTTGATAGCGCACGCAAAGCTTGGAAAAATTGATCGTTTGGACCATTTGGAAACAAGGTAAATAATCACGACACAGGAGGTCCTTCATACCAACAGCCATCAGACTGTATAATGCATATGTTCCTTCTTGACTGCACTTAAATGTAGAATATATTTATATTATTCATATATTATATATATGTCATATATTAGTTATTATTATCATTGTTTATTGTGAGCGAACTGTGGTGCTGAATTTCCCCCAGGGATTAATAAAGTACTTTCTATTCTATTCTATATTGCGCCACAAATTTTCAATGGGAGACAGGTCTACACTACAGGCAGGCCAGTCTAGTACCCGCACTCTTTTATTACGAAGGCATGCTTTTGTTGTTTTTTTAAACATTATGACGATAGTACACAAATCGTGGGCCTAATTTATGTCGGGTATATTGTCATACTTGCCAACCCTCCCAATTATCCCTGGAGACGCCCGAATTTCAGTGGCCCTCCCGAAAATCTCCCGGGGCAACCATTCTTTCGAATTTCTCCCGATTTTCACCCGGACAACAATATTGGGGGCGTGCCTTTAAGGCACTGAAAAGGAGACTATTATATATGTCACCATTATCCATAGGTTTATCTATAACTAAGGGTGTAACGGTACGTGTATTTGTATGGAACCGTTTCGGTACGGGGGTGGAAAGAAGCAGAAGTCTTCACAAGCTGCTCTGCTTTCTGCCTCTGTCTCAGCAGCAAGCATTGGCCCACCCACACAACCATCTGATTGGTTACATACAAAGCCAATCAGCAGTGCGTATTCAGAGCGATGTAGTCAATGCTTTAGCGTCGAGCTGATATTCATTTAGCAGGGGAGCAGCGGACAGGGTAGTAACCCCAAATTATAAAAAACACTTCCTAGTCACAACTATTACAAACATCACTATGAGCCCGTTGACCTTCTAGAAACTTAAACTGCAGCTCAGCTAGCTCACAGTATAGGCTTGAGGTGAAGGCTAATTAGCTTTTAGCGTAACGTTAGCTCATTTTGCTGTGTGTGTGTGTGTGTGTGTGTTAGGGGCAGCAAAGCCATGTCTGTCTGTTATTTCATTGAACTCCCTGGTGTTTAGGGATGAAGAGTCTCTCCTATTGCTATTGTACTATTTTTTCTATTGCTATTGTACTATTTTTTTCAGCAATAGTTACATTCATCATTAGTAATGTAGCAGCCTAGTTTTGAAGGGCAGGGTCCCTGCTATCACATGTTGATAAAAATATAAAATGTACATAATACAAGTCAACTACAGGATCCCAAATGCTGTAATAAATTAAGCATAATGAGTTGACTTGAAACTGTTTAATGTTGCACTTTTTATATGTGGAAGAAAGGTTTTTTAATTTTATTTAATCAAAGCAACAACTTGAGACAGTTTGATGTGGATTAATGTGGGCAGAATTATTATAGTGTTCCCAATGTTAAAAGGATAAAGCCATTGTTTACAAATTTGGTAAATAAATAACCAAAAAAATGTATATTTTGTTGTTTTCTTACTGTACCGAAAATGAACCGAACCGCGACCTCTAAACTGAGGTACGTACCGAACCGACATTTTTGTGTACCGTTACACCCCTATCTATAACCCATAAAGTAGGAAGGCACAGAGCTATTTCTCAGCATGTGTTTATTCCAGCCGGCACGTTAATACACTGACACACAACATCCGGATTCCAATCATGCATTGCTTCAAAACTACGGCAAGTAGTAATGTCCAAAAACATAAAAAAGACGAAGCAGAAGAAGGAAAAAGAGATATGGCAACGACGAGTAATAAGAAGAAGTACGCCTGAAAGTTCCAAAATGATTTGAAAAAATAATTTCCGTTGATCCAGGACAGCTCGAAGGGGGAGGGGTATGCTGCCTGCAATTTTTGGAGATCAGACTTCTCCATTCAACACGGGGGCCAAACGGATATACTCATTCATGAATGTTTTATACAAACATTAGAAATACTTGAAAATATATACCCCCCCATCTCCTGAAATCGGAGGTCTCAATGTTGGCAAGTATGTATATCGTGCAACCCTATTTTCTCCTGTACTCACATGATTTCACATTTGGGTTTTTTTACGGACCGTTTGGAAGGGATTACTAACAAATGGTCGAACAAAGTTTTTATGATCAACTTTTTTCCCCCGCATTTGCTTCTCTTTTTCATGGTTATGTTCCTTTCTTTTTTTGGTTATGCTTTATTTTTTTACAGTTTCAAACTAACGGCAGTGTTTTAGCATGTGGACTTGCAGGTAAAACACCGTAGAAGAAGAAAGAGGACCGAGGTGCTAAGTCCCATTAAGTCCACACTTTCATTGGGGACGGCGTGGCGCAGTGGGGAGAGTGGCCGTGCGCAACCCGAGCGTCCCTGGTTCAATTCCCACCTAGTACCAACCTCGTCACGTCCGTTGTGTCCTGAGCAAGACACTTCACCCTTGCTCCTGATGTGTGCTGGTTGGCGCCTTGCATGGCAGCTCCCTCCATCAGTGTGTGAATGTGTGTGTGAATGGGTAAATGTGGAAGTAATGTCAAAGCGCTTTGAGTACCTTGAAGGTAGAAAAGCGCTATACAAGTACAACCCATTTATCATTTATTGTTTTTTTTTTAACAATATGGCGATTGCACACAAATAGCGGGTCAAATTTATGTCGGTTATATTGCGCAACCCTATTTCCATTTGTACAAACATGAACGAAGGCTTGGAATAACTTACAATTGAATATTCAACTTCAAACCCTCGTTACATTAAATGAGTTTAAAGCTTCTGTGAAAGGACTGCAGTCGACCTTGTCTGTATGCACGTGTGATGTGAGCAAGTTTTAATGTTGTAAATTTGATGTTTTATGTGTTTTCTACTGTTTTTAATGTAACCTTGCTGCTGCCCTCTTGGCCAGGTCTCCCTTGGAAAACAGATCTTTGATCTCAATGGGATTTTTACCTGGTTAAATAAAGGCTAAATAAATAAATAAATAAAATGATTCCACATTGTTTTTTTTACGGACCGTTTGGAAGGGATTACTAACAAAGTTTTTATGATCATTATTTTTTCCCACATTCGCTTCTCTTATTCACGGTTAGGTTACTTTTTTTTGTTACTCTTGATTTGTTTACAGTTTCAAACTAATGGCAGTGTTTCAGCATGTGGGCTTGCAGGGAAAACACCGTAGAAAAAGAAAAGAGGGCCGAGGTGCTCTAAATCAAGCTCTAAATCTAGCCACGCTTTCATAGTTTGTTTGTTTGGTTTTTTTTAAACAATATGGCGATAGTACACAAATCGTGGGTCAAATTTATGTCGGGTATATCGCGCAACCCTAATTCCTCCTGTACTCACATGATTCCACATTCGTTTTTTTTAACGGACCGTTTGGAAGGGATTGCTAACAGTTTTTACGATCAACTTTTTTTTCCACATTCGCTTCTCTTTTTCACAGTTTGGTTTCTTTTTTTTGGTTTAGCTTGATTTTTTTACAGTTTCAAACTAATGGCAGTGTTTTAGCATGTGGACTTGCAGGCAAAACACCGTAGAAGAAGAAAAAAGGACCAAGGTGCTCTAAATCAAGTCCCATTAAGTCCACACTGTCATTGATTTTTTGTTTAGTTTTTTTGTAACAATATGGCGATAGTACACAAATCGTGGGTCAAATTTATGTCGGGTATATCGCGCAACCCTATTTCCTCCTGTACTCACATTATTCCACATTCGTTTTTTTACGGACTGTTTGGAGGGGATTACTAACAGTTTTTATGATCAACTTTTTTTTTCCACATTTGCTTCTCTTTTTCACGGTTTAGTTTTTTTGTTGTTTTTGCTTGATTTTTTTACAGTTTCAAACTAATAGCAGTGTTTTCACATGTGGGCTTGCAGGCAAAACACCGTAGAAGAAGAAAAGAGGACCGAGGTGATCTAAATCTAGCCACGCTTTCCTTTTTTTTTTCTTTTTTAACAATATGGAGATAGTACACAAATCGTGGGTCAAATTTATGTCGAGTATATCGCGAAACCCTAATTCCTCCTGTACTCACATGATTCCACATTCGTTTTTTTTACGGACCGTTTAGAAGGGATTATTAACAAAGTCTTTATGATCAACTTTTTTTTCCACATTGGCTTCTCTTTTTCACGGTTTAGTTTCTTTTTTTCTTTGGTTTTGCTTGATTTTTTTTATAGTTTCAAACTAATAGCAGTGTTTCAGCATGTGGGCTTGCAGGCAAAACACCGTAGAAGAAGAAAAGAGGACCGAGGTGATCTAAATCAAGCTCTAAATCTAGCCACGCTTTTATTGTTTTTTTATTTTTTTTTTTAAACAATATGGCGATAGTAAATCGCCATATTTGGTTTAGCTTGATTTTTTTACAGTTTCAAACTAATGGCAGTTTTTTAGCATGTGAGCTTGCAGGCAAAACACCGTAGAAGAAGAAAGGAGGACCGAGGTGCTCTAAATCTAGCCACGCTTTCATTTTTTTGTTTTTTTTAACAATATGGCGATAGTACACAAATCGTTGGTCAAATTTATGTCGTTTATATCGCGCAACCCTATTTCCTCCTGTACTCACATGATTCCACATTCGTTTTTTTTACGGACCGTTTAGAAGGGATTATTAAAGTTTTTATGATCCATTTTTTTTTTTTCCACATTCGCTTCTCTTTTTCACGGTTTAGTTTCTTTTTTTTTTGGTTTTGCTTGATTTTTTTTACAGTTTCAAACTAATGGCAGTGTTTTAGCATGTGGGCTTGCAGGCAAAACACCGTAGAAGAACAAAAAAGGACCGAGGTGATCTAAATCAAGTCCCATTAAGTCCACACTGTCATTGTTTTTTTGTAACAATATGGCGATAGTACACAAATCGTGGGTCAAATTTATGTCGGGTATATCGCGCAACCCTATTTTTTCCTGTACTCACATTATTCCACATTTGTTTTTTTACGGACCGTTTGGAAAGGATTACTAACAAAGTTTTTATGATCAACTTTTTTCCCACATTTGCTTCTCTTTTTCACGGTTTATTTTCTTTATTTGTTTTGTTTCGCTTAATTTTTTTACAGTTTCAAATTAATGGCAGTGTTTTAGCTTGTGGGCTTGCAGGCAAAACACCGTAGAAGAATGGATTGTTAGTAATCCAATCCAAACGGTCCGTAAAAAAAACGAATGTTGAATCATGTGAGTACAAGAGGAAATAGGGTTGCGCGATATACCCGACATAAATTTGGCCCACAATTTGGGTTTTTCAGTTTCGTTTTTTTTTTTTTGTTTTGTTTCGCTTAATTATTTTACAGTTTCAAACTAATGGCAGTGTTTTAGCACAGTGGTTCAAAATGGGGGTAAAAGTACCCCTGGGGGTACTTGAAGGTATGCCAAGGGGTACGTGATATTTTTTTAAATATTCTAATAATAGCAACAATTCAAAAATCCTTTATAAATATATTTATTGAATAATACTTCAACAAAATATGAATGTAAGTTCATAAACTGTGAAAAGAAAATGCAACAATGCAATATTCAGTGTTGACAGCTAGGTTTTTATGGACATTTTCTATAAATATTGATGATTTTAAAGATTTCTTTTTTGTGAAGAAATGTTTAGAATGAAGTTGATGAATCCAGATGGATCTCTATTACAATCCCCAAAGAGGGCACTTTAAGTTGATGATTACTTCTATGTGTAGAAATCTTTATATTTGAATCACTTGTTTATTTTTCAACAAAGTTTTTAGTTATTTTTATATTTTTTTCCAAATAGTTCAAGAAAGACCACGACAAATGAGCAATATTTTGCACTGTTATAAAATGTAATAAATCAGAAACGGATGACATAGTGCTGTATTTTACTTCTTTATTTTCCTTTTTTTAACCAAAAATGCTTTGCTCTGATCACGGGGTACTTGAATTAATGTTCACAGGGGGGTACATCACGGAAAAAAAGTTGAGAACCACTGTTTTAGCATGTGGGCTTGCAAAGTAAAAAAACGTAGAAGAAAAGAGGACAAAGGTGCCCTAAATCAAGTTTAACTAGCCACACTTTTATTGTTTTTATTTTTTTTTGACAATATAGCAATAGTAAAGAAATCGTGGGCCAAATTTATGTCGGGTATATTACGCAACCCTACACTGGACCATTTCTTGCTATAATCACATGTTTTTTTACGGAGCGTTTGGAAGGGCTTACTAACAAACCTGTCGTGCCAAATTATGATAAGGTCACTTTTCAGTGCAGAAAAATCTGCTTTAGGGCTTTGGCTACTTGTTTCCAGTTTGTAGCTGCAGCCTCCGTTAAAAAAACCCAGATTTTCTTCCAAAGCAGCATTTCATCACAACACATCCTCAGTCTTGCTCACTTCCTCCCAGATGTAAAGCTCACTCAGCTGCTGTGCTCGCTCCAAATCCCAGTCCACATTTTAAAAAAAAAAGGCACGGGTCAGAGGTTAACTGGCATCTGTGTGAAGTGCTTCATGCACATATTTATAAATAGAAACTAATTTATGCGTTATGCCGGTGGCTTGTTTTTTAACCAGGGCCAAAAAAAAGGTAACGACTTTCCAAGTCAAACAGAACCAGAGACAGGTAGCTCTATATTTCATGGAGCTGGTGTGGAGTTGACTTTTAAGCGTTGGCTGGATTTTATGTCGCTTAGTTGGGGATCCACGCAGGTAATAACGCCACAGTGCACCCAGTGTCTGGTGTAAATAACAAGTAACGTGAATTATTGTCATTATGACTTAATCACGGTATCTGTGACTGGCCACAAAAAACACTCATCAGGTTTCTGATGAGTGTATTTTTGTTGCACCACTCTTTGTGTTTGTTACATAAACCAGACACAAATGATCACCTTATATTCCAGTCTGCAGCGCATCTTAAATCCGACCCAAAAACTAAAAAAAGAAGGCATCCAAACAGCCGAGTCTCCCCGTGAAGCAGGTATGAAACCGATTAGCGGAGAAGTTGACATTGATGGATTAAAGGAGGCGACCGCACACCATGGAGGCATCAAACAGTGTGTGTCTGCTCTCGTAGCGACACATTTCATTGGAGGAGAGGGAAAATAAACTGGAGAATTTGATGGAAAAAGTGAAATTGCAATTAAACATTTGCAACATAACAGTAGCCAAACTGTCAAATCAGCTGAAAACAGCCCAGGACAGATGTGTGCGAGCAAAGGATGCCATTAAATGCACGTTGTGTAAACTACTGTGCAACCCGGATTTAGAATAAGAATAAAAACAACTTTACAGTTCTGGCCTAAATATAAACACTGTGAAAAAACTAACATTAAAACCTTGCCACACTGTAATTCAGGGGTGTCAGACTGGTTTTCATTGAGGGCCACATCGCAGCTTTAACAATGAGTAATATTTAAAATATACATGTATATCTATTATATATATATATATATATATATATATATATATATATATATATATATATATATATATATATATATATATATATATTAGGGATGCACCGAAATGAAAATTTGTGGCCGAAGCCGAAACCGAATAAAATTTGAGCGCTTGGCCGAAGGCCGAATACCAAATACCGAATAATGAATGCAGTTTTTCACAACTTTTTTATATTGCATAAATAGCCTAGAATAAATTTTTAGACATGTTTTTCAAATAAAGTAATTTTTTATTGAATATTGACATTTTTTAATATTCCAGTAACCTTCGCTTTTCAAAAAAGCACAAAGTTTTTCATTTATATTAGGCCTTCAAACAAAACATGCATTCCAAAAAAAAACAAAGTGCATTAAAGTGGATAAACCCACAACAAATGAATTATTGTCCTTTTGGCAAAAGTCTGCTTAGCCACAGTAGATATGCTAATAATGTAAACAGAAGGCTCAAGTAAATCTCAATTAAGTGTGTGCTTGTAACCTCATACACTTATACAGGTAGCCTACACAACAGGCTAATAATGTAAACAGAGGCCCCACTAAATCTCAATAAGTGTGTGCTTGTAACCTCATACACTTATACAGGTAGCCTACACAACAGGCTAATAATGTAAACAGAAGGCTTAAGTAAATCTCAATTAAGTGTTTGCTTGTAACCTCTTACACTTATACAGGTAGCCTACACAACAGGCTAATAATGTAAACAGAAGGCTCAAGTAAATCTCAATTAAGTGTGTGCTTGTAACCTCATACACTTATACAGGTAGCCTACACAACAGGCTAATAATGTAAACAGAAGGCTTAAGTAAATCTCAATTAAGTGTTTGCTTGTAACCTCTTACACTTATACAGGTAGCCTACACAACAGGCTAATAATGTAAACAGAGGCCCCACTAAATCTCAATAAGTGTGTGCATGTAACCTCATACACTTATACAGGTACACAACATATCCCAGGCCAGAACAGATTTGTCAATAACAGTACTTCAGCTTCAGAATAAAAAAGAAGGAAACTAACTATGTATAAAACAAATTAAATTTAACACTGCACGTTGGTTGATTGCGTCACCGCGTCAAAAAATTGCGTCACACGCCACTATTCGGCCTTGTTTTTAACTCATTCCACCGAAGGCCGAATGTGGCTTTTTTTGCCATATTCGGCCGAATATATTCGGTTACCGATTAATCGGTGCATCCCTAATATATATATATATATATATAGTACATTAACAATATAATTTTTTTACCTAAGCTGTTTTTTGTTGTTTTAGTGTCCTGCTGTATACGGAAAAAAACAATACCGAAATTGCTTTCAATGTAAAAAAAAACTTGGCGGTGGAATTTAACCGAAAAAAATGTGCAATCTACTAATAAAAGTTTCAACCAATAAATCCATCAAACCAGAATTTTACAGTAAAAGCAGTGTTTTTTTACTGCATATAAAAATATTGAATAAATGGAGAAGCAATACCACTGTTTTTAGCGGTAAAATTCAAGTAGCAGAGCGGGGCAGTTTTATTTTTTACCGTAAAATCTTGTTTTAATGTTTTTTTTGGTTTGTTTTAGTGTCTTGCCGTATATGGGGAAAAACAGTACCAAAGTTGCTTTTTTGGTAAAACTCGTCGGCGGAATTTAACCGTAAAATCTAATTGTCAATTTGACAGTCTACAATTTGTTGATAATTTGTTTTGAAATCATAAGTCAAGCAGATATTTAAGTACAGGATTTATTAGAGATGTCCGATAATGGCCTTTTTGCCATTGTCCAACTCTTAATTTCCGATTCCGATATCAACTGATACCGATATCTACAGTCGTGAAATTAACACATTATTATGCCTTTTTTTGTTGTGATGCCTTACTGGATGCATTAAATAATATAACAAGGTTTTCCAAAATAAGTCAACTCAAGTTATGAAAAAAAAAATGCCAACATGGCACTGCCGTATTTATTATTGAAGTCACAAAGTGCAATATTTTTTTGAACATGCCTCAAAACAGCAGCTTAGAATTTGGGACATGCTCTCCCTGAGGGAGCATGTGGAGGTTGAGGTGGGCGGGTAGCGGAGGGTGTATATTGTAGCGTCCCGGAAGAGTTAGTGCTGCAAGGGGTTCTGGGTATATGTTCTGTTGTGTTTATGTTGTGTTACGGTGCGGATGTTCTCCCGAAATATGTTTGTCATTCTTGTTTGGTGTGAGTTCAAAGTGTGGCGCATATTTTTAACAGTGTTCAAGTTGTTTATACGGCCACCCTCAGTGTGACCTGTATGGCTGTTGACCAAGTATGCCTTGCATTCACTTGGGTGTGTGAAAAATTGGGCCAGCACGCAAAGGCAGTGCCTTTAAGGTTTATTGGCGCTCTGTACTTCTCCCGACGTCATACATTTTACTTCATGAAACAGATACCGATAATTTCCGATATTACATATTAAAGCATTTATCGGCCGATAATATCGGCAGTCCGATATTATCGGACATCCCTAGTATTTATCCTTATTATAACAAAATATTTTGGGGGGAATATTTTGATTCTGATATTTAATTTTAAAAGATATGCAATTGCATGCAGTACACGATTGTTAACGTCAAAAGGGAAAGAACAAATCTGTTTAGTAAGAAAATATTTAACATTTTATCAACGCGTATGATTTCCAGGCTTTTGTGGGCCACGGGACGGCATAGCTCGGTCGGTAGAGTGGCCGTGCCAGCAACTTGAGGGTTCCAGCTTCGATTCCCGCTTCTGTCATCCTAGTCACTGGCATTGTGTCCTTGGGCAAGACACTTTACCCACCTGCTCCCAGTGCCACCCACACTGGTTTAAATGTAACTTAGATATTGGGTTCCATCCATCCATTTTCTACCGCTTATTCCCTTTTTTGGGGTGGCAGGGGGCGCTGGCGCCTATCTCAGCTATAATCGGGCGGAAGGCGGGGTACACCCTGGACAAGTCGCCACCTCATCGCAGGGCCAACACAGATAGACAGACAACATTCACACTCACATTCACACACTAGGGCCAATTTAGTGTTGCCAATCAACCTATCCCCAGGTGCATGTCTTTGGAGGTGGGAGGAAGCCGGAGTACCCGGAGGGAACCCACGCATTCACGGGGAGAACATGCAAACTCCACACAGAAAGATCCCGAGCCTGGATTTGAATCCCAGGACTGCAGGACCTTCGTATTGTGAGGCAGACGCACTAACCCCTCTTCCACCGTGAAACCCATATTTAAGTTACATTTAAACCAGTGTGGGTGGCACTGGGAGCAGGTGGGTAAAGTGTCTTGCCCAAGGACACAACGGCAGTGACTAGGATGGCGGAAGCGGGAATCGAACCTGCAACCGTCAAGTTGCTGGCACGGCCGCTCTACCAACCGAGCTAAACCGCCCCTAGATATTGGGTTTCACTATGTAAAAGTGCTTTGAGTCACTAGAGAAAAGCGCTATATAAATCAAATTCACTTCACACTTCACATAAATAATGTGGCGGGCCAGATTTGGCCCCCGGGCTTCGGGTTTGACACCTGTGCTCTAATTTGACACTTTTTAATGAACGTCTCAGTCGTGCCTCCCCAGCAGCTTATTGGATGATATAAAATTTCTGTTTTTCAACTATGTAAACTCTTTTTATTTGCATCCTAATGCAGAAGTGTCCCGCAGTCTTCTCTCAGCCTTGTAAAAGCCATGGAGGGTGAGGTTTGAAATGAACACGGAGCAAATACTGCGCTTGACTGCGGGTCGCCGTGCATTCCCAGCCATGTTGTCTTGGAAATGGGAAGGAAGGCCTCACGTGTTTGTCTTGACCGTGGCCACACAGCGACAGTAAAACGCCGGGAATTAAACCACCCGGTATTTAAAGCGGACGGTACAATAAGCAAAAACCTTCTCAAATATGTTATTAAACCGGGGATCAAAGAGAAATATACCTGGAAAATACAAAGTAGAGCACCCGGGCTTTCTTTGAACATAACATGTGACAAACTAATGATACAGTGCATCTATCCAGGGATCTTGTTGTCGCTCTGTTGTCATAGTAACTTAATAGGCACAGCTAGTTCAGTAACAACATGAATAAGCTGCTCAAACCCCACACAAGGATGTTTAAGAGGAACTGCACTATTTTTTTTTTTTTTCATTTTGCCTATCGGTCAGAATCATCATGAGCAGGGGTCTCAAACTCAATTTGCCTGGGAGCCACTGGATGCAGAAACTGGGTGAGGCTGAGTTGCAATAAAAGATTTCTTAAAAAAAAATCTAACATGCACTTTTTAATGAATTCACCTTCTTTGAATGGCTTTCCCGCCCTAACAACCATCTCACTCACCATGTAGCTAGCTTTGACTGCTGCATCGCTCTTTTCGCTTGCTTTCTTGAAGAAATCTTGTTGCCTTAGTACAGTGGTTCTCAACCTTTTTTCAGTGATGTACCCCCTGTGAACATTTTTTTTTAATTCAAGTACCCCCTAATCAGAGCAAAGCATTTTTGGTTGAAAAAAAGAGATAAAGAAGTAAAATACAGCACTATGTCATCAGTTTCTGATTTACTAAATTGTATAACAGTGCAAAATGTTGCTCATTTGTAGTGGTCTTTCTGGAACTATTTGGAAAAAAAAGATATAAAAATAACTAAAACCTTGTTGAAAAATAAACAAGTGATTCAATTATAAATAAAGATTTCCACACATAGAAGTAATCATCAACTTAAAGTGTCCTCTTTGGGGATTGTAATAGAGATCCATCTGGATTCATCAACTTCATTCTAAACATTTCTTCACAAAAAATGACATCTTTAACATCAATATTTATGGAACATGTCCTCAAAACATCTAGCTTGTTGCATTTCTTTTCACACTTTATGAACTTACATTCATATTTTGTTGAAGTATTATTCAATAAATGTATTTATAAAGGATTTTTAATTGTTGCTATTTTTACAATATTTAAAAAAAAATCTCACGAACCCCTTGGCATACCTTCAAGTACCCCCAGGGGTACGCGTACCCCTATTTGAGAACTACTGCCTCAGTTTAAAATTGGCAACCCGGTTCACTCTCTCATCTCCCTGGTATTTTGCAGACTCCTCAGCATGTCTAGTTGTATAATGACATTTTAATTTGTATTCCTTGTGCGCCGCAACTTTCTCTGTGCAAATAAGACACGTCGGGGTGCCCCTGCGCTCACAGCAGGCTTTGAAAAAGACATGTTGGGGTTGTGGAATATATTTGTATTTAGCCCACGCACGGAGAATAATGTTATTTCCGCAATATGTGTCGTTCCGCTTTTCGACCCTACAGCAACACGGCGGCCGGCGGATAATAGTACCGAGCGCAAAAAAGTGACGGCTCCCAGAGTGTTTTCCCGGCGTCATATAGAAATATATGTAGTGTTCATCCTGTGAGTCAATGCAAATTAAACAATTAAAAAAACAAATAACAGTTTGAATTGGTCCCGGTTATCGGGGACTGTTATTACTGATGGACAGGTGTCGCGGTGTGACTGCAGCCAGGCATGTAAGAAAACCCTCGTCTCCATGGCAACGTTTCTGTCGCTTTCATTCATTTGCCGCTTTTCCACTAACGCAGGGGTAGGCAACCCAGAATGTTGAAAAAGCCAATTGGAGCTAAATAACAAAAATCGTCTCTGTCTGGAGCCGGAGGGCGCGGAGTGGGGGCTAACATCACGACTAACGGACTAACATCACAACTAACGTGTTACACGTCCGATTCGCCCAGCTACTCCCTGCAGGAGTATCAGCGCTGGGGTCCAGTGCACCACAGTTTTGTATTGTCGCTCGGTCCTTCGGCGGAGTGCTTCGGAAGCTACTGAACCGCTCGTCTCCCCGGTGCAGACTGTTTACAGTGGTGCCACGGGAGAGAGCGATACAGAGACACACACACAGTGACAGAGAGAGTGCGAGCAGGCGGGCGAGCGAGGGAGGTAGGTAGGTAGGTAAGTAGGGAGGGAGGGAGGAAGAGCGTGTGTGGGTCTAGTGGAAAAGCGGCCAAACGGTAGTAAATGGATGGATGGAAGATTGCACGCTAATCGATGCTATCCAAGCTAGCTGTATGTACATATTGCATCATTATGCCTCGTTGGTAGGTATATTTGACTTACCGTATTTTTCGGATTATAAATGGCTCCGGAGTATAAATCGCACTGGCCGAAAATGGATTATAATGAAGGAAAAAAACATATATACGTCGCACTGGAGTCTAAGTCGCATTTTTGGGGGAAATTTCTTTGATAAAATCCAACAGAAAGAATAGACATTTGAAAGGCAATTTAAAATAAATAAAGAATAGTGAACAACAGGCTGAATAAGTGTAGGTTATATGAGGCATAAATAAGCAACTGCTATGTTAACCTAACATATTATGGTAAGAGTCATTCAAATAACTATAACATATAGAACATGCTATACCTTTACCAAACTGTCACTCCTAATCCATAAATCCCATGAAATCTTCTTCCTCGATGTCGCGTCTAAACAAGGTATGCGCCGCTTCCTCCTGCATATTTCACTACGTCCAGCTTGTAATCTGCAGTACATGATTTCATTGTCGGTCCAATTTTTGTTCAGCCCTTCTCAGTTTTTATAAGTTAGCGCCAACGTTGAAATTATCCATTTTAATAGCTATGGCAGTGACATATAGCAGTTATCATTCCATGACCCACAATGCACTTCTGCCATGACCCTCTCCCGCCTATTTCTTATTGGTTGACGTGTGTGTGAGGATTGCTGACATTTCCTTCGTCTCTTCCGCGAATGAGATAAATAATAATATTTGATATTGTGTAATCTGGGGCAGTATAGCTCGGTTGGTAGAGCGGCTGTGCCAGCAACTTGAGGGTTGCAGGTTCGATCCCCGCTTCCGCCAGCCTAGTCCTTGGGCAAGATACTTTACCCACCTGCTCCCAGTGCCACCCACACTGGTTTAAATGTAACTTAGATATTGGGTTTCACTATGTACAGCGATTTGAGTCCATCCATCCATCCATTTTCTACCGCTTATTCCCTTTCGGGGTCGCGGGAGGCACTGGCGCCTATCTCAGCTACAATCGGGCGGAAGGCGGGGTACACCCTGGACAAGTCGCTACCTCATCGCAGGGCCAACACAGATAGACAGACAACATTCACACTCACATTCACACACTAGGGCCGATTTGAGTCACTAAAGAAAAAAACGCTATATAAATATAATTCACCTTACCTCATCTGCAGTACATGATTTCCTTTTCGATACCATTTTTGTTCAGCCCTTCTCAGTTTTTATAAGTCACCGCCAACCACGAAATGATCCATTTTAATAGCTACGGCAGTAGCATATAGCAGTTAGCATTCCATGACCCAGAATGCACTTCTGCCATGACTCTCCCCCGCCAAATTCTTATTGGTTGGCGTGTGTGTGTGTGACGATTGCTGACATTTTCTTGGTCTCTTCCGCGAATGAGATAAATAATGTTTGATATTTTACGGTAATGTGTTAATAATTTCACACATAAGTCGCTCCGGAGTATGTGTCGCACCCCCGGGCCAAACTATGAAAAAAACTGCGACTTATAGTCCGAAAAATACGGTATATCCTCTGTGTATTTAAATCATATTTGCACATTATCTGTATGTAATACTGGCTGCATTTTTCATAGTTGTTTGTACGCCATGTTGTTCCAGACCACAGCAAACATTACCCAACTTGCAAATATTGTAACAAATACATTAGAAGAAGACAGCGTGCCATTTCCTTTAATGTGGACACACACATTTTATGCCCTTTGGCCATTTTATGCCAGGAGTTCTCACCCTCTGAGAAGCCTGTTTTACTACCGTTTTCCAATGTTATAAAAATGTGTAGATTACTGTCAACATTTCTTTCAACGTCAGCCTGTGACATAGTCATTTTGATAGCAGGCTAATATAGACACTTACGCCATGTGTTGTCTTCGTTATAACACTTATACAAGGCTTTTATTTGTTGGAGGCTTCAGACTGATCTAAAAAAAAATATTTTGGTCCAATATGGCTCTTTGAACATTTTGGGTTGCCGACATCTGATCCAATCATGCATGCGTGCAGAAGAGGAGGCTACTTACGCCATGTTGTCCAGATCCGTAGCGCAGGCCTCCACTACCCTGGTTACGTTCACCAACAGCGGCTGGTGGAAAGATGTTTATTTTAAGATGATGATCTGTTCACACAACGAAAAAAAAAGGTCAAGGACACTTTGTGTAGTTCGACATGCCTCGTTTCTTCCGATGAGTAGCTTGATGAGAGGTTTGAGCCCTCCACACTTGCGGATGGTGACTTTGTTTGCAGGTTTCTGGGCGAACTCCGCCAAGGCTCCGACCACATTCACTAGCACTTCCTCAGGTTGATTAGTCAGCAAGCCAATCAGGATCTCCAAGACTTTATGATCTTGAAACCTTGAAAAAAGAAAAAAAGAAAAAAAAGAGTACGGTCAATGTTATCGTTCGAACCCCACAGCTAATTGATTCTTCATAATAAAGGTCGGTAATGGTTCAATGATGCATTTACTCTGCTAGTTCCTTTTAAAAGTACTACCTTTAGTAATTATTTACATTTGTCAATCATAAATATCAGGCTCTTAAAAGGAGCATATCATATTTTATCATGAAGTGGCTGGAGAATTTCTTTATTCAGAGAGTGGCAGGCGTCTATTGGGAATAAAGCATTTACAGGCTTTAGTCATAGAATACTATTACATAATCTTTTATCTAAATGTTTTCATTCACAAATGACAATAATTCGGCTAGATTAGGTACAGTATATTTTAGCAAGCAGAAGAATTAGGATTGGATAGGATTGACTGATTTATTCCACACTTGGAAAATCACATGGTTGCAGTGCAGGTTTTTACATACAGTAAGATCACAAAAAGTCTCACGCTATTTTTAACTTTTATTCCCAATCTTGTGATAACAAACAACGATGCAAGTCCAACAGGTTTTACCTTCCGTGAAAAGACTTTCGTCTCTGTGAGTTTTCGACACTTCCTCAATCTACGCCGATCACCTTTCAAGTACGGACCGTGTGTTTGCAAACATGGGAATAACTAACATCAAATCCAAACCACACGAACATAAAACATTAAAATCAGCTGGTCGTTACAGTACGAATTGATATACACTACATTGCCAAAAGTATTTGGCCACCCATCCAAATGATGAGAATCAGGTGCCCTAATAACTTGTATAAAATCAAGCACTTAGGCATGTTTCTACAAACATTTGTCAAAGAATGGGCCGCTCCCAGTGATTTCCAACATGGAACTGTAATAGGATGCTCCCTGTGCAACAAATCCAGTCGTGAAATTTCCTCGCTCCTAACTATTCCAAAGTCAACTTTAGTATAAGAAAAGTGAAGAGTTTGGGAACAACAGCAACTCAGCCACCAAGTGGTAGGCCACGTAAACTGACACAGAGGGCTCAGCGAATGCTGAAGCGCATAGTGCAAAGACTTTCTGCACAGCCAGTTGCTACAGAGCTCCAAACTTCATGTGACCTTCCAATTAGCCCACGTACAGTACGCAGAGAGCTTCATGGAATGGGTTTCCATGTCCGAACAGCTGCATCTAAGCCATACATCACCAAGTCCAATGCAAAGCGTGGGATGCAGTGGTGTAAAGCACATCGCCACTGGACTCTAGAGCAGTGGAGACGCCTTCACTGGACTGACGAATCACGCTTTTTCCATCTGGCAATCTGATGGATCAGTGTGGGTTTGGTGGTTGCCAGGAGAACGCTACATTTCAGACTGCATTGTGCCAAGTGTGAAATTTGGTGGAGGGGGAATTATGGTGTGGGGTTATTTTTTCGGGAGTTGGGTTCGGCCCCTTAGTTCCAGTGAAAGGAACTTTGAATGCAGCAGTATACCAAAACATTTTGGACAATTCCATGGGATGACACTTCGAGTTCATATGTGAGTAAAGGCAGGTGGCCAAATACTTTTGGCAATATAGTGTATATAGCCTATTATTTCCGAACTATTGACAAGTGATGTACCGAAAACTTCCATCCATCCATCCACTTTCTACCACTTGTCGCGTTCGGGGTCGCGAGGGGTGTTGGAGCCTATCTCAGCTGCATTTGTGCAGAAGGCGGTGTACACCCTGGACAAGTCACCACCTCATCACAGGGCCAACACAGATAGACAACATTCACACTCACATTCACACACTAGGGCCAATTTAATGTTGCCAATCAACCTATCCTCAGGTGCATGTCTTTGGAAGTGGGAGGAAGCTGGAGTACCCGGAGCGAACCCACGCAGTCACGGGGAGAACATGCAAACTCCACACAGAAAGATCCCGAGCCCGGGATGGAACCCAGGACTACTCAGGACCTTTGTATTGTGAGGCCCGTGCACTAACCCCTTTGCCACCGAAAAAGACTTTGATCACCGAAAACAGCGCTACCGAATAAAACACACACCATTGCCTGGGGCGTTGTCAGCATGTCTGTGATGTAAATGCAATTTTATATATATTTGTACAAAATGTGTACAAATTAAGAAGACAGTGGCGGCTTTTAAGAAGAGAACAGGAAGTATGACGTGTGACGCCACGCTCGCTCCAGCCTCTTTAGTCGAGGAACAGAAGTAGAGTCTCTAAACACGAATGCATTTTATAATAACACAAGAAGAAGATGCTAAATTTGTTGCTAGTTGTTAATTAAAAAAAAAAAGTAAACACTAGAAAAATCTCCACAAAGTACATTGTACAAAAGCAGCAACAAATACCAATATTGCAAAAATGATTACAAAAATTATAATACAGATTTGTTTTAAATGTATGTATACATTTTTGGAACCTTTTATAAGAAAATCATATCATAGCAATTTATGCTAATTAGTAGATGGCGTCATTGTGACCCCGCCCCCCCGCCACAAGTATCTTGGCAGTTTAGGGGACACCCTGCCATGTTTTGCGGTGACTGCGGTTTCCCAAGGCGTCTGAGTAGTAAACTGCAGCAAACATTAAAAGGGATACAGTGCGGTCCCAGGAAACCTCAACGAACTTCCGATGTACAGTTAGGTATCTTTATTCAAGGCTACGGTTGCTGGCATCTTGGT
Organism: Nerophis ophidion; assembly: GCF_033978795.1. Lineage (NCBI taxonomy): Eukaryota > Metazoa > Chordata > Actinopteri > Syngnathiformes > Syngnathidae > Nerophis > Nerophis ophidion. The sequence continues at coordinate 51,177,740 of NC_084625.1, read as the reverse complement.
GCCTAAGCTATTGTACAGGACCAAGGTCATTTGGGTTTGGTCAGGGTCCACAGAAGCGCAGCCTATTCTTGCAAGAAAAAACATTGCTAATGAACAGACAGGCTGCCAAAACTAACTGGGGTGAAATTTGCCATCAAAAACAAGCTATGGTCTCCTTCTGCCATCTTTGAAGTGTGAACTGACTTCAGTATGATCTTTGATACGATAGTGTGGTAACGTGCACCGATTTTTCTTCACCTGAAAAAATTACACGAATGGAAGAAAAAAAATTAAAGGTCTACAAAAGCCTGTCAAATTCTCTGGTACCACAAAAGAATTTGACTGTCTGTCTTCAAAACTGTTCTCTAGACCAAAGTGGGGCCCTAGGGCCAGATTTGACCCGTTGTGTTATTTTGTTTGGCCCGCTTTGGCATGTCCGCAACGATACATTGGGGGGGGGGGGGGGGGGGGGGGGGGGGGGGAGTCAATAGATTTTACTCTAAAAAACCTAGCAGCTCAGAAAAAATTATGTAATATCATTAGTGGTACACATTTGACACTGTAACAACAGGGAATGGAAGATTTTTCAGTAAAAACTGACAGCTTAGTCACCAGAATTTTAACGTAAAAACAACAATCGTAGTTTTTCCATTTCAACTCTCTAAACCTTTTGATGATATTATGGACCGTAGATGGTGAAATCCCTAAATTCCTTCCAAAAGCTTGTAGAGAAATGTTTAAACTGTTGGACAATTTGCTCAGGCATTTGTTGACAAAGTGGTGACCCTCGCCCCAACCTTGTTTGTGAATGACTGAGCATTTCATGGGAGCTGCTTTTATACCCAATCATGGCACCCACCGGTTCCCAATTAGCCTGTTCACCTGTGGGATGTTCCAAATAAGTGTCTGAAGAGCATTTTTCAATTTCTCAGTCTTTTTTGCCACTCGTGCCAGCTTTTTCAAAACATGTTGCTGGCATCAAATTCGAAATGAGCTCATATTTGCAAAAAATAAAGTTTTCCGGTGCAAACGTTAAATATATTGTCTTTGCAGTCCATTCAATTGAATATAAGTTGGGAAGGATTTGTAAATCATTGTATTTTGTTGTTATTCATGATTTACAAAACGTGCCAACTTCACTGGTTTTAGGTTTGTAAATCGATCTATCGATACATTGATCGATCGTAGTCATTACTTGGACAAACCCTAACGGATTGGTCTATAAACATCTTTAGTTGAAGACAGCCCTGTTACAGAATCAACGGCTCACATATTGATGCATTCATAAATCTGCACCAAATAAAGTTCCATTGTCCGTCACTGAAAAGAAGCTTTTTCCGACTACATAAAAATGTTGGCCCACTTTGCCCGTGCTTTGGCAGGTTCTTTGAAAATCATAAGCTTATGCTCGACAATGTTGTCCTAAAATAAACACGTTGATGAAACATTAATCAGACAAAATGGCTAACACATGCTTCCTCTTGTCTTAAGTGGGAGTCACCCCCCAGACTAGTACACTGTCCAGACTGTGTAAAACATTGGCAGCGTGAAAAAAAAAAAAAAAACCCAGCATGCGACAAAACCAAGGCCTGCTTCGCTTGAGCGTGGATATAACAAAAGAACCGACAAAACTCTGCCTTTTATGTTTGCTGCTGCAAAACATTCTGCAGATGTCATTTCAGCATTAGTGTGTGGCCTCTCCTTGTCGACAGTAATGACACGCTCGTTTCATTCCGTGAACCTGACCTGCGCATTTGAAGTCATTCATATAAGCCAGAGAGAGTTTAAAAAAAAAAAAAAGAGAAAATATTTGCTCTGAACCTTGCAAAGAGGTGGCCACATCTTACCCTTCATTCACGCCCAACTGTCCACAAGAGCTGCAAAATGAGAGGTCTATTTGTACTTGGGCAGCACGCAACCGTCATTAAGATAACTTTGTGACAGATATAATTTAGTGTGAGGGCAACCAGAGCATTTAGAGTGTTTGTGTACTGCAAGTGTCACTAAATATGCTTTACAAGCTGCAGTTCATGTCTATATTATCATAGCTGCGTACACAAAAATGCTTACAATTAAAAACAGACACTTGTCTTCATGAAATCCGTCGTTCTTTGCAGTGAACATTTCTATTTTTCCCCCCGATATGTGTAACCTTGGCAGTAGAAAACATTGACCATAAGCCAAATGTCTACAGCGGAGGAAGATAGTTCTCAGGAGGTTTGCAGCAATGTACGTCCTTACTGATGATGGTGTGGCCAACAATAAAGAGTTGATTGAAATAAGTTGACATAAAAAATACTTTAACATTTCTCTGCCTGTGTGAAGGAAGTTCTGCTATCTCGATATGGCAGCATGGCTCTGCTGCAGTGACAGGAGGCTTAAATTAGACTTTAAATACAGGATATCATTCTGGGATTTTTGACATCTGAAAGATGCATCTGAGAGCGACTCAGCCTTTTTTTTTTTTCTTAATTCTATAAATTCCTCTTGGCCATTTGAACTATTCATTTCAAAGTAAATACAAATTCACCTTGAAGGTTACATGATGAAAATTCACAAATATTTTTTGGTAAAAAAAAACCAAAGTAAATTATATTTGCAAGACTTCCATATATATATATATATATATATATATACACACATACTAGGGATGCATTAATCGGTAACCGAATATGGCAAAAAAGGCCACATTCGGCCTTTGGTGGAATGAGTTAAAAACAAGGCCGAATAGTGGGGCGTGACGGAATTTTTTGACGCGGTGACGCAATCAACCAACGTGCAGTGACGCGGTGACGTTGGGATATGTTGTGTACCTGTATAAGTGTATGAGGTTACAAGCACACACTTATTGAGATTTAGTGGGTCCTCTGTTTACATTATTAGCCTGTTGTGTAGGCTACCTGTATAAGTGTATGAGGTTACAAGCACACACTTATTGAGATTTAGTGGGGCCTCTGTTTACATTATTAGCCTGTTGTGTAGGCTACCTGTATAAGTGTATGAGGTTACAAGCACACACTTATTGAGATTTACTTAAGCCTTCTGTTTACATTATTAGCCTGTTGTGTAGGCTACCTGTATAAGTGTAAGAGGTTACAAGCACACACTTAATTGAGATTTACTTGAACCTTCTGTTTACATTATTAGCATATCGACTGTGGCTAAGCAGACTTTTGCCAAAAGGACAATTCATTTGTTGTGGGTTTATCCACTTTAATGCACTTTATTTTGTTTAGGAATGCATGTTTTGTTTGAAGGCCTAATATAAATTAAAAACTTTGTGCTTTTTTTTAAAAGCAAAGGCTACTGGATTATTAAAAAAATGTCAATATTGGATAAAAAATTACTTTATTTGAAAAACATGTGTAAATATTTATTCTAGGCTATTTATGCAATATTTAAAAAAAATTGTGAAAAACAGCATTCATTATTCGGCCACAAATGTTAATTTCGGTGCATCCCTAACACACACACACTTGGGCCACAAATGTTCATTTCGGTGCATCCCTAACACACACTTGGGCCACAAATGTTCATTTCGGTGCATCCCTAACACACACTTGGGCCACAAATGTTCATTTCGGTGCATCCCTAACACACACTTGGGCCACAAATGTTCATTTCGGTGCATCCCTAACACACACACACTTGGGCCACAAATGTTCATTTCGGTGCATCCCTAACACACACACACTTGGGCCACAAATGTTCATTTCGGTGCATCCCTAACACACACTTGGGCCACAAATGTTCATTTCGGTGCATCCCTAACACACACACACTTGGGCCACAAATGTTCATTTCGGTGCATCCCTAACACACACTTGGGCCACAAATGTTCATTTCGGTGCATCCCTAACACACACTTGGGCCACAAATGTTCATTTCGGTGCATCCCTAACACACACTTGGGCCACAAATGTTCATTTCGGTGCATCCCTAACACACACACACTTGGGCCACAAATGTTCATTTCGGTGCATCCCTAACACACACACACTTGGGCCACAAATGTTCATTTCGGTGCATCCCTAACACACACTTGGGCCACAAATGTTCATTTCGGTGCATCCCTAACACACACACACTTGGGCCACAAATGTTCATTTCGGTGCATCCCTAACACACACTTGGGCCACAAATGTTCATTTCGGTGCATCCCTAACACACACTTGGGCCACAAATGTTCATTTCGGTGCATCCCTAACACACACTTGGGCCACAAATGTTCATTTCGGTGCATCCCTAACACACACTTGGGCCACAAATGTTCATTTCGGTGCATCCCTAACACACACTTGGGCCACAAATGTTCATTTCGGTGCATCCCTAACACACACTTGGGCCACAAATGTTCATTTCGGTGCATCCCTAACACACACTTGGGCCACAAATGTTCATTTCGGTGCATCCCTAACACACACTTGGGCCACAAATGTTCATTTCGGTGCATCCCTAACACACACTTGGGCCACAAATGTTCATTTCGGTGCATCCCTAACACACACACACTTGGGCCACAAATGTTCATTTCGGTGCATCCCTAACACACACTTGGGCCACAAATGTTCATTTCGGTGCATCCCTAACACACACTTGGGCCACAAATGTTCATTTGGGTGCATCTCACACACACACACACACACACTTGGGCCACAAATGTCCATTTGGGTGCATCGCATCACACACACACACACACACACACACACACACACACACACACACACACACACACACACACACATTTATATATAGTGGAAATAGTGACACATCTACCCCAATAAAAGTTACTTGCACTAGAATGATGACAAACAGGTGTGTGTATATAAGTAAGAAATAAGGCTTACACATCCAGGTTGTCCGAGCTGAGGGAACACTTCCAGACGGCTCCTGTGGAGGCAGCCATGAGCTGCTTGTTATCAGTCTTGCTCAGAAGTGAAACCAGGGCTGGGAGACCTTTGTGCTCATTCACCAAGGTGCGGGTTCGCTTGTTCTCTGCACACTGCAAAGACGAACATGGCAGGGCATTGAACATGTGCTACAACTGGCACGAGGAAAGGACAGTCTCCTAAAAACTATTATGTAAAAATGTAACATAACTCATTAAATGACTACGATGCATTGCTAAATTAGACTTTTAGATTCATCCACTCATTTTCTACCGCTTGTCCCTTTCATGGTAACAGGGGGGACTGGAGGATATTTTAACTGCACACAGGCGGAGGGTGGGGTACACCCTGGATAGAAGTGTGGCAAAAGTCACGTATAAACAACAGACAACTCAAAACACACGTACGCGGATCTGAATACACACACTTGGATTGATATAAACACACAAATTAGTACACACGCGCACATAGGAGATACATGTTTGCAAATACTTTTGCTACAATAACTGCGGTGCTCTCCAAGGTTTCCCATTGTCCCGTTGGGTTGAGTTTTTCCATGCCCTGATGTGGGATCTGAACCGAGGATGTTGTTGTGGCTTGTGCAGCCCTTTGAGACACTTGTGATTTAGGGCTATATAAATAAACATTGATTGATGACTGATACCAATTTAGTGTTGCCAGTCAACTTATCTCCTGGTATATGGTCTTTGGAGGCGGAAGGGAGCCGGAGGGAACATGCCTACTCTACACAGAAAAGCCCCGAGCCTGGGGATCGAAACCAGGATCTTCTTATTGTGAGGCACCAGCACTAATTGTTACGCAAAGTATGCCTCAACCTCATTTGAATCAGTATTGAGGGATGGTGTGTGTTCGTGGACTTCTACGTCCACTTCTCAGGCAAAAATTATTCGTACAAATTAAAATCTCCAGAAGCCCTAATTAAAATACCGTATTTCCTTGAATATAGTATGCGCCTGCCTAGAATTACTGCCGGGTCAAACTCGTTTCGTAAATTAATTAGCGCATATTTAGCATTACCGCCGGGTCAAACTCGTTTCGCAAAATATTATTTTTATTAGCCCATGTCTAGAATTTCCGCCGGGCTAAACTCGTCACGTCACGAGTGACACTTCACTTGTCATCATTTTCAAAATGGAGGAGGCCGATTTCAATCATTTGAAATCGCATAAAGGGAAGAAGATTAAGAGCTATTCCGTAGGATTTAAGGTCCAAGCTATTGAATATGCTAAAAAGAACAGTAAGCAGCTATGTTTTATTAATATACCGTAGCTGCGTGTGTCAAATATGAGTCATTAAATGCCTCCAGCCTCCTGGTGGTAGAGAGCGCTAGTGATCCTTCTTGCGACAACTTGGCTGCAGAAGAAGTGACAACAAGCAGCAAGAGTGTGTGTGTGTATTATATTTATATAGCGCTTTTCTCTCGTGACTCAAAGCGCTTTACATAGTGAAACCCAATATCTAAGTTACATTTAAACCAGTATCTAAGTTACATTTAAACCAGTGTGGGTGGCACTGGGAGCAGGTGGGTTAAGTGTCTTGCCCTAGGACACAACGGCAGTGACTAAAATGGGGGAAGCGGGGATCGAACCTGCAACCCTCAAGTTGCTAGCACGGCAGCTCTACCAATTCTGAGTGGGCAGCGATCTTTTGTTTTTTCCTCTCGCTTGCACTTTTAACATGGAGGATTACATAACTAAAATACTTCATTTATAAGTAACGGTAAAACCATAAAGTTTTTTTTATTAAATGTGCTTTTCATGATGGTATCCTTACATAACACTCAAATGTATAAGCGCAGGCCTAAATTTACCGCATGCCTTTGGTAAGCGCCGGAGTGAGAAGCGGTTTTAAAATAATTAGCGCATGCTTGCCTTTGGTACGTGTTGGAGTGAGAAGAGTTTTTTAATGAATTAGCGCCCTGGCGGCAATTCAAGTAAATACAGTAAATCGTTTTTTGTTTTCCAATTCCCCTTCATATAGCCACAGTGGAAAAGAGGATAATTAGGTGAAAATAATTATACCTTGAAGATAACATTGGCACAATGAATCCGGAGCGCATCGTTGTCATTGCCCAGGTGTTGGACCAAATCTTTGACGATGCCTTCAGTCTGAATAGCATCCTGGCAACTTTCCTGTAACAGAACAATTAATGGACCGCAAACGCTTTATCTTGAAGTTTGAATTGTCTCAGCCATTCTGTTCACCTCCGTGGCACAGTTCTGCAGGATGCCCACCACGGGGATGAGTATGTTCATTTGTGGAGACTTGAGCAGGCGTCCCAGCAGAGGGATGCCCCCCGCCTTGTGGATGGCTTCCTGGTTTTTGGGACTCCTGCTGCAGCTCCACAGGGCTACAACGCCAAAGCGGGCGACCTCGACGTCCTTCTCCTGCTTGGGGTCCACGTTGGCAAAATCGACGTTGCAGTCCAGCAGCTTAACCTGATCACAAGCATGCGGACGGAGCAGACTTCTATTGAGATGTGGAAAACCTTGTCAAACCCAAAAAGATTATTCGGTTTGAATCGGGAGTTGGGGGCTAACGAGGCAGGGCTATCACTGCCTGGTTCAAAGGTGGTCTCGTACCGTAGCGTGAAATTAATCTGGCCCTTCTGGGTGACTCGCACATTAGAACATCTGATTTCAGGTCTGAGGAAAATATACAACGGCGTGGTCTTTAATCACGGGGCGCTTAGTCAACAAACATGAATGCAGGTTAGAGGATGTAAAGAGACATTCCATCTGATTGGCCTCAGCACTTGAAACAAACCACTATCTTGTGTGTGTGTGTGTGAATGCACTGCTGACTTCTTCTGTAGTCAAAACATCCAAAAATATTTTTTTTCCTACCGCATGAACAATACTCACAAGTTTACTAATACCGTTGTACCTCCTGACGGTTCTCCTCGCCCGGCGGAAGCTGGTCAAGTTCGCAATAGTCTCCGCAGCCAAGGCCTTGACGTCTTTGTTTCGTGAGTCCAGGGCATTGACGATGCTCCGCAGTCCACCGTTGTCAACAATGGCCCGGCGGGTTTGCGGGTTGAGGCTGATCTCTCTCAGAATTCCCAGGGATCCGAGCTAATCAAATCGCAAATACATTTGACAGTTTGAAGGTAATATGCATTAGTTTCCATAAAAAGTTGGTATAAGACCACACTGTTCAGCATTACAGCTAAGCACTCTGCCAAGCACTTTAGATTTTCTACACAAAACACAAATTGGCACATGTCGTTGGCCGAGATCGTGTCTGCAGGCCTGCCAGAGTGGATCCTTTTTTGGCTTACTTGTAGATTGACTTCTTCCAAATGCAGAATGTTAGTCAGGACTTTGAGGCCACCAGAGTCTTGAATGGCCAGATGGTACATCTCTTGCTTCAGGTCATAGTCCATCAGGGCGTACAAAGTCAGCAGAGTGGCCGTTTGGTCGCCAGCCTACAATTATAATATGCCAATCACACACAGATAGATAGACTGAAGAAACAAAGAGACCAAATTCCCCTTTATTTACAAAACCCAAAAGCTGTGAAGTTGGCATGTTGTGTCAATGGTAAATACAAACAAAATACAATGATTTGTAAATCCTTTTCAATTTATATTCGATGGAATAGACTGCGGGGCTTCACGGTGGCAGAAGGGTTAGTTCCTCCCACTTCCAAAGACATGCACCTGGGGATAGGTTGATTGGCAACACTAAATTGGCCCTAGTGTGTGACTGTGAGTGTGAATGTTGTCTGTCTATCTGTGTTGGCCCTGCAATGAGGTGGCGACTTGTCCAGGGTGTACCCCGCCTTCCGCCCGATTGTAGCTGAGATAGGCGCCAGCGCCCCCCGCGACCTCAAAAAAGGGAATAAGCGGTAGGAAATGGATGGATGGATGGATGGAATAGACTGCAAAGACAAGATACTCAACGTTCGAACTGAAAAACTGTTATTTTATGCAAATTATTAACTTATTTTGGAATTTGATGCCTGCAACAAGTTTCAAAAAAGCTGGCACAAGTGGCAAAAAAAGACTGAGAAAGTTGAGGAATGCTCATCAAACACTTATTTGGAACATCCCTCAGGTGAACAGGCTAATTGGGAACAGGTGGGTGCCGTGATTGGGTATAAAAGCAGCTTCCATGAAATGCTCAGTCGTTCACAAACAAGAATGACCACTCTGTCAACAAATGCGTCAGCAAATAGTCGAACAGTTTAAGAACAACATTTCTCAACGAACTGTTGCAAGGAATTTAGGGATTTCACAATGTACGGTCCGTAACATACTCAAAAGGTTCACAGAATCTGGAGAAATCCACAGCACGTAAGCGGCTAGCCGGTGACATTTGATCCCCCAGGCGGAACTGCATCAAAAAGCGACATCAGTGTGTAAAGGATATCACCACATGGGCTCAACAACACTTCAGAAAACCACTGTCAGTTGGAACATTAAATATCTTGTCTTTGCAGTCAATTCAATTGAATATACGTTGGAAAAGATTTGCAAATCATTGCATTCTGTTTTTATTTACAAATTACATCAACGTGCCAATCAATCAATCAATCAATCAAAGTGTATTTATATAGCCCTAAATCACAAGTGTCTCAAAGGGCTGCACAAGCCACGACGACATCCTCGCCTCAGATCCTACATCAGGGGTCGGGAACCTTTTTGGGTGAGGGAGCCATGAAAGCCAAATATTTCAAAATGTATTTCAGTGAGAGCCATATCATATTTTTTAACACTGAATACAACTAAATGTGTGCATTTTTAGGTAAGACCAACATTTTTAGAGTATAATAAGTCTTTTATTCTTTTTAATAACATTGTTATTCTGAAGCTAACCAATAATAAATGAAATGTCATGTCTGTTGATCATGTTTTTGCTTGGCCATGTGCTGTTTGTCCTTTGGAATCTTTAAGTTCCTGTTTTTTTCCACTCCCTTGTCTGGTTTCCTTGGTTACTCATTTTGTCCACCTGTCTCTGGTGGACAAAATGCCCGCTCACCTGCTTCCGAGGACTATTCAGAGGCAGTATTTAAGCTTGTCTTTGCCAGGCAGTCGCCCTGGCGTCAATGTGATCTTTTCTTGCTCTGTGCTGACTTGTTTCATGCCTTGCCATAGTTTCGTGCTTCATGCCATGCCAAGTAAGTTTTGTTTGATTTATATTCATAGTCTGTTTATGCGTTAGCTTTGTTCCTTAGCCCAAGTTGTGCCTCTACTGTGAACGATTTTTGTTTGTATCTTTTTTTAGTTTTAATTAAATCATGTTTTTACCTAAATGCCGTGTCCTGAGTAGTCCGTCTGCCCTCCTGGGGGAACGACCCTGCAGCAAGCTGCGACCCCCCCATCGTGACATAAAATACTTCTTACCATTAATGCGACTTCTTGAACAGGTGCGGTAGAAAACGGATGGATGGATTTAAATGCATGAGAATGTTTTATATTTTGCACGTTATTTTTAGCACCGTGATTATCAGCGAAATTATTCATAATTATCGTGTTAAGCAATATCAGCTCAGATTTTTCTGAGAGTCGGATGCAGTCTTCAAAAGAGCCACATCTGGCTCTAGAGCCATAGGTTCCCTACCCCTGGACTACATCAACATAACAGGCCTACACTTAGATTTTTAAGGGGATTCCAGATCACGGTACAGTCATAGTACTGTGATCTGAACAATGAAAAGGCTTTCATGTCTCTCTATCCTTAACATTTGTGTAAGAAAGTGAGAAAGTCTGGAAATCCGCTGCCAGGTTGTTTGCAAGACTTGGTAAAACACAAACAAATGTTCCTGTGCTGCTCAATCCTGGATACACTATCTGGCAACAACTTCACTGCTTCTGGGTTATGTATTAGCCACAAGCGGTAGTAAATGGATGGATGTTCTAAATACAGTGCAACCTTGATTAACCAAACATCTCATTATAGGGTTTCCGAACCACAGACTGAATCAAAATAAGCTCTGCTATACCAACGTTTTATCCACCCATTCTGTCATTATCATATTCATTTATCTCTGCTCAGTCAGCCAAGCCGTGCAGTCGTTAGCTAATGTGCTGACTGCTACTTTGTGTACTATTTAGTCTCACTAAAACACTAGCAACACAATAGAAAGATAAAGCATTTCCCAGAATTATCCTAGTAAATGTGTCTGAAAACATCTGAATCCATCCCAATGCAATCGCCTTTTTTTTTAACTTAATTTTTTTCATTTTTAATTTTTTTCTAGTCCTTCGCTATCAATATCATCATCCACAAATCTTTCATCCTCGCTCAAATTAATAGGGAAATTGTCGTTTTCTCGGTCCGAAAAGCTCTTTTAGTTGGAGGCTTCCATTATAAGCAATGTGAGGAGCCCTCACCTTTGTGACGTCATCGTCTGCTACTTCCGGTACAGGCAAGGGATTTTCCAGAATTATCGTAGTAAATGTGTCTAATAACATCCGAATCGCTCCCACTGCCCTCGTCTTTTTTATTTTTTTCTAGTCCTTCACTCTCACTTTCCTCATCCACGAATCTTTCATCCTCGCTCAAATTAATCGGAAAAATCGTCGCTTTCTCGGTCCGAATCGCTCACGCTGCTGGTGGCCATTATTGTCAACAATGTGTGGATGTGAGGAGCTCCACAACCCGTGATGTCACGCGCACATCGTCTGCTACTTCCGGTACAAGCAAGGCTTTTTTATTAGCGACCAAAAGATGCAAACTTTATCATGGATGTTCTCTACTAAATCCTTTCAGCAAAAATATGGCAATATCGCAAAATCATCAAGTATGACACATAGAATGGACCTGCTATCCCCGTTTTAATAAGAAAATCTCATTTCAGTAGGCCTTTAAGATTACAGTAAAACATTGTTGTTGCAATTGTTTGATATGACTTTAAACCATAACCAACCATCCATCAATGTAGCTCCTGTCTCAAAGTAGGTGTACTGTTACCACCTGTCACATCATGCCCTGACTTATTTGGAGTTTTTTGGTGTTTTCCCGTGTGTAGTGTTTTAGGTCTTGTCTTGCGCTCCTATTTCGGTGGCTTTTCCTGTTGCTTTTTCATGTTTTCCTTTGAGGGATATTCCCCGCACCTGCTTTGTTTTAGCGATCAAGAAAATTTAAGTTGTTGCCATCTTTTTTTGTGTGAACATTGTTGTCATGTCATGTACAAATGTACTTTGTGGACGCCATCTCTGCTCACACACGCTGTAAGTTTTTGCTGTTGTCCAGCATTCTGTTTTTGCTTACTTTGTAACCAGTTCAGTTTTAGTTTTGTTTTACATAGCCATCCCTAAGCTTTAATGCCTTTTCTTAGGGGCACTCACCTTGTGTTTATTTTTGGTTTAAGCATTAAATACCTATTTACCTGAACTCTGCCTACCGCTGTCGCCTGCATATTGTGATCACGACAAACCTTTCTCGTTTCACACGGGCGTTATAGCTCGGTTGGTAGAGCGGCCGTGCCTGCAACTTGAGGGTTCCAGGTTCGATCCCCGCTTCTGCCAACCTAGTCACTGCCGTTGTGTCCTTGGACAAGACACTCTACCCGCCTGCTCCCAGTGCCACCCACACTGGTTTGAAAAATGTAACAGAGATATTGGGTTTCACTATGTAAAGCGCTTTGAGTCACTAGAGAAAAGCGCTATATAAATATAATTCACTTAATTCACTTGATATTAAAGGCCTACTGAAAGCCACTACTAGCGACCACGCAGTCTGATAGTTTATATATCAATGATGAAATATTAACATTGCAACACATGCCAATACGGCCGGTTTAGTTTACTAAATTGCAATTTTAAATTTCCCGTGAGGTATCCTGTTGAAAACCTCGCGGAATGATTATGTTGACGCGTGCTTGTGACGTTATTGGTTGGAGCCGACATTTCAGTCCTGCACCACTGACGGCTAAAAGTAGTCTCTTTTTATCGCATAATTACACAGTATTTTGGACATCTGTGTTGCTGAATCTTTTGCAATTTGTTCAATTAATAATGGAGACTATAAAGAAGAATGCTGTTGGTGGAAAGCAGTGGATTGCAGCTGCTTTGGGCAACCGAAACACAGCCAGTGTTTCTTTGTTTGTTGTGAAGCTTTAACACAGAGCGGTCAAGCAAACATGTTTCTCTACCACATGTCAACCAATTGTGATATTAAGTCGGCTTTTACCGGAGACTTTAGCGGATTGTGCGACCTCATCCTGTAACTGTCAAAAAAGCAGCTGTGATCTTGGCTCCTCCATTGGCGTTCACTGCAGCCCTCCGACTTTCGGGTATGACTTTATAATCTCACTAAAACACTATTAACACAATAAGCAGATAAGGGATTTTCCAGAATTATCGTGGTAATTGTGTCTTGAGAAACTGATCAGGCGGGCCGGTTCTACAATCGGAATGAAACTGGACACACAGGTGACGGTGGCAGAGAAGTGGACTGTTGACAAACTAGTGAGCATCCTGGATGATGCCAGTCACCCTCTGCATACAGTTATCAGTAGCCAGAGGAGCCTGTTCAGTGCTAGACTGCTTCATCCCAAGTGCAGGACTAATAGACTAAAGAACTCCTTTGTCCCACACGCCATTGGACTGTACAACTCCTCTCTGGGACGGGGGGCGGGGGGTACTAGGATGACAGGGGATGCAAAACAATAACAGTGCAATACGTTTTCATAACATGGTCACTACTGCCTACTTTGTCTTGTTATATTCTTATTTTACTGTTATATTTTTATTCCCATTGTTGCTTTTTAGTTTTTATTCTTATTGTAATATTTCTATCTGTGTTGGCCCTGCGATGAGGTGGCGACTTGTCCAGGGTGTACCCCGCCTTCCGCCCAATTGCAGCTGAGATGGGCGCCAGCGCCCCCCGCGACCCCCAAAGGGAATAAGCGGTAGAAAATGGATGGAAAATGGATGTAATATTTCTCTATTTTGTTTCCATTTAAACCCCCATTATTTACTTTTTACTGCTTTTATTTAAATTGATCTCAACTCTGTACACTGCTGCTGGAATTTTAATTTTCCTGAAGGAACTCTCCTGAAGGAATCAATAAAGTACTATCTAGGGCGGTTTAGCTCGGTTGGTAGAGCGGCCGTGCCAGCAACTTGAGGGTTGCAGGTTCGATTCCCGCTTCCGCCATCCTAGTCATTGCCGTTGTGTCCTTGGGCAAGACACTTTACCCACTTGCTCCCAGTGCCACCCACACTGGTTTGAATGTAACTTAGATATTGGGTTTCACTATGTAAAGCGCTTTGAGTCACTAGAGAAAAAGCGCTATATAAATATAATTCACTTCACTTCACATCTATCTATCTATCTATCTATCTATCTATCTATCTAATAACATCTGAATCGCTCCCCGTCGCCTTTTCTTTTTTTATATTTTTTATTAGTTCTTCACTCTAACTTTCCTTATCCACGAATTTTTCACCCTCGCTCAAATTAATGGGGAAATCGTCGCTTTCTCGGTCCGAATCGCTCTTGCTGCTGGTGGCTATGATTATAAACAATGTTCAGATGTGAGGAGCCCTACAACCCGTGACGTCACGCGCACATCGTCTGCTACTTCCGGTACAGGTAAGGCTTTTTTATTAGCGACCAAAAGTTGCGAACTTTATCGTCGATGTTCTCAACTAAATCCTTTGAGCAGAAATATGGCAATATTGCAAAATGATCAAGTATGACACATAGAATGGACCTGCTATCCCCGTTTAAATAAGAAAATCTCATTTCAGTAGCCCTTTAAAGTGTTGTTGTTTGCCTTTTTTCAAGTCGAGTTTTGCCAGCTTAATATGCAAACCTCCAAAGAAAACAATTGCGAACAATGTCTACTTTGAAACATTCAGGAAGTATCCACAGCTTTGTCAACACTACCCTACCCTAGCCCACGCCCTTCCACTGCGCAGCAGGTAGATTCAGGTAAAGTTGATTTTTTTTTAATATTCCTAATCACTGTAACGACTTGGCTGGAAAAGTGAAGGAGTTTTGTCATTTCAAACTGTCAGTGCACCACACAGCTAGTGAAAATGTGTGTGTGTCAGCAGGGTGGCTGCAAAAAAGGACAGTTCAGCTAGTTGTTGTTTTGACTTTTGAATAGAACATTTAAATAGAACATTGATTTATCCTTGTAATGTTTGATACTCAGTTCTTGAAGTGCTTTACTAAAATGTGGAAGCCATTATTAATGTTTACATTACATTCTTATGGAGAAATTTGCTTCAATAAGGAACCCTGTTCAGGACCCAATTAAGTCCATAAATCCAGGTTTCACTGTACCTCTATTATTTGTCTCAACACCAAAGCCTAGTTATTCAGATTGGTGGTGGCAGTGATGGAAACAAAATCATTTTCTAAAAAGCGGCCAGGCTCTGTCCACAGTGCCAGGACCAGAAGCCATTGGGCACTGCCCCAAAGAAATAACACTATTAGCATTGGAACCCTCAGAATGAATATCGAGTTGGCATTTCAAATGAGTAATATGTTTTGACAGATACTAAACACACTCATTTTATTTTACAGTTGTACCCAAGCAAACAGGAATGCTGTAACTAAACCCCAAGTGGGCTTAAAAAGTGATAGGAGAAATAAATCAAATATTCCAGGGACTTAAAATAGAACATATGTGGTTAAACCCTGTACTTATTTTTGTTTAACTCCCCTCACACTGTACGGCTCCAAATACAGGATATTATCCTCTCTCTGTTTATTAATCTACATGCTAATTTACCTCTTCTTAGCTGGTTAATACCTGTTGTAACCCGGTTTCATGTCGACTTCTTTAGAAGTGTGCAAAGCATTTATTCTTGTTGTGTGACTGCTTCACATTCAAGATAGCTCAGCAGTTAGCATGGCTTCTTGGCTCCAGTCGTTTTGCTACACTTTAGAACAATCTAAATACTTTATTTAAAATGAAGTAGTGCCTTAAATTACCAGCTTGTAACTCAGAAGTATCTCAAATCATCCACGCTCAGTGAAATGAACAAAACTCTATTTAATCTGTGCTTGCCCCTTCCTCAAAACAGCAGCATATTAATACAGTGACACTATACTCAAATAATTCCTATGGAGACTTGTGCCTATCGATTCAGAATTGGTCCGCCAAATTGTGAGACACATAACCATCGATCATTTACTGTATTGCTTTCTGTAAGTATTGCACTCTGCAGTACAAACATATGTCTATGATGCTGGGGGGTAGGAGGAAGGGCGGTGGGGTGTCTCCCCTAAAACAAAACAGATATTTAACTTGGCTCATGGTAACTTTCAACGTCTGAAAAAGGACTACTGGACAAAGCCCATAAATAACTGCACGGTGTGGTTTTGAAAAGAGATAGATAGCTGGGGTGTGTTGCTTCCTGCGGCGTTCTTGGTTGTTGACACAGGAACACACACACACACACACACACGCACATACATATATGTATAAACATATATGTGTGTATGTATATATATATATATGTAAATTAATACACATACGGTGGGGAAAAAAAGTATTTAGTCCGTTTAAAAATTGGATTATTTTGATCCACATCATTTAAACAGTTAGCGCCATCTTTTGACACTTCTTCCACTCCCGTCCTTGCACGCTACACCGCTACAACAAAAATGACGGGGAGAAGAGGCTGTCGAACGTGAGCCACGTAAATAAGACGGCGCATCATGAAGCGACTGTCTGAAAGCGACTTGAAGATGATGTGTAAAACATCATCTATGCAACATTTTGAGCAAAGAACCACCATTACATGTTATGTTGACCACAGGGAAGTATTTTACCTTTAGAACAAAATCGTAATAATATGACTCCTTTAATGCGCCTTATAATCCGGTGCGCCTTATATATGAAAAAAGATTAAAAAAATAGACCATTCATCGGCAGTGCGCCCTATGGTCCGGAAAATACCGGTATCAAATATATATCTTAAGTTGCACAACCTTCCATTATTTAGTTCAGGTTTCCTATTATTGGTTTCTGGCAATCAAGCATACAGATGGGAATTTCTAAGTGCTTTTGTTTTCCAAGACAAAAGGAATGAGCTGTACAACTACACTTTCAAAATAAAATGCACACAGCCTGAGTGATATTTGCATCCGCGGAGTGAGGATGTGTAATCTCCGATGTCGTGTAGCGGAATCCCAGCCGGTCTGGGTCATTCTTGTTTTTGTCTTCTTTCCCTTTCCTTTACTGACACATTAATATTCACCATATGCCCTGTCAGAGCTGTCACAGGCGCGCTTCATTTTTATACTTCTGCGGTGTGGGCAAACACTGCGTACAGCTGGTGCCGTTAAGACAGCTCTTTTCCCCTGTGCTTTGGCTCGCCAGAGGGAACCAAACAGGCCTGTCTCGGAAAGCAGGAATTCACGAGGCGAGCCAACCACTTCAATAACAAAGAAGCACCCCCTCTAATCAGCACTTCATCCGTCTATCTCAATGATCAGCGTCTTGTTAGGACTCGGGACAGGTGGGATTATGGGGAAGGATGTTCCATAAAGCTCCTATAGCTGTGGCTACACATGATTCACGCCTGATTCCACAACACGGACCCGGGCCAGCTTCAAAGTTCTTGCGCAGATGACACAGGGGGGAAAAAAACAGACTTCTGTTTCCTGTCAATTGTGGCCGTCTGTGCCTGCAGCCTGCAGTACTTGGCGGTGAAATCCATCAGAAGAAGACATGAGTGATGCGCGGTGTGACGTTACCTTACCCTGAGGTACTTGACCAGTTTCTGGATCTGCCAGTAGTCTGAGGGCTGGTCTGTGTTCCGTTGACGGCGAACTGGCTGCTCCTCCTCTTCGTAACTCTGATCACTGTCAGATGACGTCTCACTGAAAAGGTCCGATTGCTGTTTCTGGTTCTTGCTGTCAGAAACAAAAAAAAAAACAGGCAGATAAGGTTACACGTTGGAGCGCTAAAGAGCATCGCGGAAGGTGAGGGACTTCCGCCGAATCTTAGCAGGAGGAAAATGAGCATGGAAATAATATCATGGCATCTCTGGAGGCGTTATCATAGCTCTTTCAGCCATACATCCAAACAGATGCAGATGGCTTTTTAGGAGTGCTTCGGTCTCTCGGGGACAACTGCATCATAAAAACTGCACACGATGGAGTAATGAAATTTGGATGGACAAACAGCATTTCCAGGGAGCTCACAAAAACCATGCCGAGATGAATGGATGCACTTTGCCAATCAACAGAGTAGGGTTGCACGGTATACAGGTACTAATGAATCATATTCAGAAGAGGAGCATGTTCGGCAGCGCACACACATAGAGTATATCTCCCGGCTGGCCTGGGAACGCCTTGGGGTCCCCAGGGAAGAGCTAGACGAAATGACTGTGGAGAGGAAAGTCTGGGCTTCCTTGCTTCGGCTGCTGCCCCCGCAACCCGACCTCGGATAAGCAAAAGAAGATGGATGGATAGTAGGAAACTATGACACCGCCATCCTGTATTTTTGACAAAAATTGTATCATTTAATGATTTTGAAAATTTGAAGCAACAGTATTGGCATTGTTATGACCAATTCTGCCTATTTAACTACTTGGTATCGGATCGGCACCCTAATGTGTGGCATCATCCTAAACTAATGTAAAGTGTCCAAACAACAGAAGAATAAGTGATTATTACATTTTAACAGAAGTGTAGACAGAACCAAGTCACAACAGAAAGGAACCAACTTCTAGATTAATAGAATAGAATAGAATGAACTTTATTGTGATTATATTTGCATATAACGAGATTAAAGACTCCAACTTAATGTGCGGTAGTGGGAACAAATATGGGGTGAAATAAATGACATAAGAGGTAAAAAGGAAACACTAACAATTGAAATAAACAGATTACTATCCAATAAAAATAATAAGCAATTCTGTACAATATACAAAACACTATAGAAGTACAAAATACAAATACTGTACAATATACAGAGCAAGACAGGAGTACCGAAATAATAAATAACAATCAGTGTCGGACGTATTGCACTCGAAGGGTAGTATTGCACAGTAAGGTATTAGGGCATTATATTGTATAGGGGTGAATTATTATTATTATATGTTAGAGTTCAACAGGGTGACAGCTTTGGGAAAGAAGCTGTCTCTGAGCCTGTTTGTTCTGGTTCTGATGCACCTGTAGCGCCTGCCTGATGGTAGCAAGTCGAACAGGTGGAAGCCAGGGTGTGTGCTGTCCTTGGTAATGTTTTTTGCTCTGTTGAGGCAACGGGAGTTGTGTAAGTCCTTCAGGGAGGGCAGGGGACAGCCGATGATTTTTTGTGCAGACTTCATGACCCTCTGAATCGCCTGTTTGTCTGCTTCAGTGCAGCTGGCGTACCACACTGTTATGCAGTACGTCAGCAGGCTCTCGACAGCCGAGCGATAGAAGGTCATAATAGTTTTGAGAACATAACGACCAGAAAATTAAGTAATGTTACCACATGTGTCAGCAGCCAAATTAGGAGCCTTTGTAACCCATTTTGAAATTATTCTACAATCAAATAACATATTGTGTTATATATCACAACACCGCCTGTCCCTAATTGACAAGAATAAAATAAAATTCCCATGGAAAGTTTCCAAGGTGACCAACATTGCACTTACATTTTCATTGAGGATAACTGGTCTGCAAAAGACGACTCAGAGAAATGCGCTTTATTCTTGCTCTTGGCTCCCTGTTGTTTCTTCTTTTCGTTGTAAGGATCTTTCTTTTCCTCCACTTCGCTGTGATGACACAGAATGAAAAGTTATTGAAGCAACAGCCAACATTTTGATGCGCTCTGAAATCATTGCACCAATAAAGTTACGACAATGCCTAAAATGACAAACATATACACAAATGACATTTTGTATGCCTGTTACTACATTACAAATACTCTTACAGCATGTATATAAAACAGTGATGGAGGCTTTTGAATGTTTTTAGAGCGCTTTAAAGGCGGAGTAGATCGAATCCCCATCAGCTGCATTGTTAGCCACCAATTGCTAGCTTTTATTGACGATTTGCAATGCAAAAAAAAAAAACAATACGTGTTCTTGTTCTTGCAAAAATTCCACAAAAGTGCAGTTACCCTTTAATGCAGAACTGCACTTTTTGGGGGACTTATTTTTAAATAAATGTTAATAAAAAGTCTGCTTACAATGGAGCCAATGGGAGGTCCTCTATTCCGTCTATAAAAACAAACAAATACCCATTCAAAAAGCGCCAACAATAATCCATTTACATTTGGTGACTTGAATAGAGGGCCGGGCGATTTGGCCTTTTTTTAATATCTCCATATTTTTAGGCCATGTCACGATACAGGATATATATCTGGATATTTTGCCTTAGCCTTGAATGAACACTTGATGCATATAATCACAGCAGTATGATGATTCTATGTGTCTACATTAAAACATTCTTCTTCATACTGCATTAATATATGCTACTTTTAAACTTTCATGCAGAGAGGGAAACCACAACTAAAAGTGTATTTATGAAACAGTTATCAAGCAGTGGCACAAACATTCATGTCATTTCCAAAACAGAAAGTGCAAGATTGTCAGAAACATATTAAAACAAGCTATTAGTGCACTTTTGTGCATGATGTCACTAAGATGACTTATCAAAACACTAAATTAAAGTGCACTTTTTGTAAAGAATGTCGCTACAATAGTTTAAAACAAATAAAGTGCACTTTTGTGCATGATGTCACACAAGATATTTTAATAAGTATCAAATAAAAATGAGCTGCATAATAGGAAATCACATAGTGTATGTCTTTCGCAATGTGGTAGGCTTCTGCGAATGTTTTCTCCTTCTGTTGTTAACTATTTTTTTCATACGGTGTTGATGTGGAAATGGTTGCTTGGGCATTTTACTGGGGTGGCACCGAACGGAGATGTTGACATGAAGTTTCAAGCACTCTTCATTCTCTAGCGGGTGACTTTTCAAATGATGCTACATATTAGCAGTAACCCTCAAATCTAGACTCCAAACATCCCAGAATAAGCTAGTCCGGTTACTTTTAGACCTCCACCCCAGATCACACCTCAATCCAACCCACTTCTCCAAAGTGGGCTGGCTCAGGGTGGAGGACAGAGTAAAACAACTTGCACTGAGCCTAGTCTATAAAATCCGCTACACCTCCTTGATACCGAAGTACATGTCAAACTACTTCCTTAACGTAAATGACGACCATAACCACAACACCAGGGGGAGCTCCACAAACCACGTTAAACCCAGATTTCGATCTAACAAAGGTCTTAACTCATTCTCTTTCTATGCCACATCAATGTGGAATGCACTCCCAACAGGTATAAAAGTAAGTGCATCTCTATATTCCTTCAAAAGCGCTCTAACACAACACCTCCAGGCAACTTCAACACTTTACTAATACCCTCCTCCATTCACATCCCATCTCCCCGGATTATAAACAACTCAAATGTACTTCTAATGTATATACTTGTTCTTATGCTATGTGAACTCACTATGTTCTCTGCTGGCTGTACATATCCTACTAAATAAGTCCTACACTATTTCAATGTCCACATTTCTCTGTTGATGCAATTG